>NC_057801.1:470159157-470229184 GCF_018294505.1 Triticum aestivum
CGACTGCTACCTTCTCCTCCAAAGCTACGCCACGAAAATCCTACCGAGTGGAGAGCAAACCTCCCACTCGGGGGCTTAGCTGCAGCCCAGTGCTCGCCTAAGTTTCTAAAATCCTACCGAGTGGAGAGCAAACCTCCCACTCGGGGGCTTAGCTGCAGCCCAGTGCTCGCCTAAGTTTCTAAAATCCTACCAAGTGGAGAGCAAACCTCCCACTCGGGGGCTTAGCTGCAGCCCAGTGCTCGCCTAAGTTTCTAAAATCCTACCGAGTGGAGAGCAAACCTCCCACTCGGGGGCTTAGCTGCAGCCCAGTGCTCGCCTAAGTTTCTAAAATCCTACCGAGTGGAGAGCAAACCTCCCACTCGGGGGCTTAGCTGCAGCCCAGTGCTCGCCTAAGTTTCCAAAATCCTACCGAGTGGAGAGCAAACCTCCCACTCGGGGGCTTAGCTGCAGCCCAGTGCTCGCCCAAGTTTCTAAAATCCTACCGAGTGGAGAGCAAACCTCCCACTCAGAGCTTAGCTGCAGCCCAGTGCTCGCCTAAGTTTCTAAAATCCTTCCGAGTGAAGAACAAGTTTCTCACTCGGAGGCCTGGTCGCAACCAAGCACTCGCCCAGACATGACGAGCATAGGTCGACGGCAATTTGTGCTTCACTCCTACCTGCAAAAGAGCATTACAGATGCTAGTATATACTCCAACCCTAAGAAGATGGTTGTCCGCAAGAAGCAAACATATTTCAACGGCAAATCAAGTTTGGATAACATCCTACGGACCCAGAAGTGCTCAGGCATCAAGCCTGTTAAAGTTTGGCGGTTACAAAAATCACTCGGCATTCCGATGCAAATTCAAATCATTGAGCATAGAAGTTTTTTACCCCTCCTGCGGAGGGCTGGAAGGTGCAACGAACTCGTCCAGGTTGATCCCATCTGCGATCCGAGTGGCAGCCGCGATGAAGGTCTCCATGAAAGAACGGAAGTCATGCTTCCTAGTGTTGGCCACCTTGAGAGACACCAGCTTGTCTTCTTTCGCTTCCTTGCAGTGGACGCGGACCAAGGACAGAGCGATGTCAGCACCGCACCTGGCAGAAGACTTCTTCCATTCTTGCACTCGACTCGGAACTTCGTTCAGTCGAGTCATCAGCGACTCAAGGTTGTTCTGAAGCGTTTCTTCTGGCCAGAGCGATGTGTCGATGCGCGACGTTGCGGCCTTCAGTCTTGCAAGGTAGTCGACCACTGCAGCAACACGAGACTCGAGGCGGAGCATGTTCATAGCGGTTTCATCCATCACCGGAGAATTGATGGGATCCAAGCCAGTCTCCACTCGACTAGTCTCCTCTTTAAAGTTTTGGCAGAATTCTGCGGACACGATTCAAGGATAAGCTAATGCCCTTATAGCAAGTCAGTAATTACCAATCGGAGATAAGGGTTACCTTCAAGCATGAGGAATAGCTTCTTGGCGAGTCCTCCCAGATAAACCTCCAAGTCATTCTTCTTTCCTGCCAGTTCGCCAGCTTTGTCACTCAGGACCATATTGGCATTCTTCAGTCGAGTGACTTCTTGGTTGGCCACGTCGAGAGCAGCTTTCAGATTAGTGTTTTCCTCTTCAAGTTTGCTGACAGAAGCCAACTTCTCTTCTGCAAGTTTTGTCTTGTCCGAAGCCGCTTTCTGCGCCTCGGCGAGGTCAAGGTCCTTCTTCTTCAAGGCATCCTTCAGTTTCTCTGCAAAAACCACAATAAGATCAGACTCGGAGACAGGCAAGAAGCAAGGACAGTCATCAAGATTCTCACCAAACATACCTTTTGCCTCCTCCTTCGACTTCATAAAGTTCTCCTGGACAAGCTTCTGGTCAAGTTCAAGCTGGATATGTTTGTTCTCCAATTCGGTATAACGAGAAACAAGGTCACAAGATTTCTGCGAAAGTTCAGTCGACAGACATCAACGACAGATCACTTCCGAGTGATTAAAAGAAAAATCATAGTATTTCTAAGACTACAGCTGAATCTAAACATTCAACTGTAGTCTCGGGGACTACACCCAGTGGGTGCACTCAGCGTGCCCCCACTACTTCTATCAGCTAGACTCAGCGTCGATCAGTCGACCGGAAGCAGTTAACTGTCAGCAGTAAAAAAAATCAGACCATAGCCGATTGCCAGCAATCGACCACGGTCTTGGGGACTACACCCAGTGGGTGCACTCTGTCGTGGTTCTAAGTCTGACAGTAGAATGGGGGGTAAGTATGGAAAGGCAAGGTCCTAGCTATGGAGTAGTTGTACACACGGGTGTTTAGCGAGTTCAGGCCCTTCTTGGAGGAAGTAACAGCCCTACGTCTTGGAGCCCAGAGGCGGTCGACTGGTCTCTGTGTATATGAGTTACAGGGGTGCGAACCCTTCTACCAGTGGAGGGGGTGGCTTATATAGAGGACGCCAGGACCCCAGCCAGCCCACGTAGAGGAGGGTTAAAGTACATTAAGGTCATGTCTCCAGTTCGACCAAACTTCAGGCTCAACTCTCTGTTCTTGACGCCATCTTTGAAGGCGCAAACCGCTTGATGGTCCGACACATTCTCTACAGTGTGATGCAAAGTGATCCACCTCTGGATGTAATCCCTCAGTGTTTCACTCGACTTTTGTACACAAACTTGTAGCTCAGTCAATCTAGCAGGTCGCTTGCAAGTTCCCTCAAACGTCCTGACGAACACTCCAGAAAGATCTTCCCAGGTGTAAATACTGCTGGGAGCTAACTGATTCAACCATGCCCTGGCTGAACCCTCTAGCATAAGTGGCAAATGTTTCATGGCCACCTCATCATTACCGCCACCAATCTGAACAGCCACTCGGTAGTCTTCGAGCCAAGTTTCAGGCTTAGACTCTCCGGTGAACTTACTCACCCCAGTCCCAACCTGAAGTTGGGGGGTATCACTGCGGCTCTGATCGCTCTGCTAAAACATTCTGGACCTGAAACGTGGACTCGGCTGCTTGTGGGCACATCTCTGTCATGACCACCTCTATGAGCTCTGTTTCGGTCAACCAAACCTTGCACGATGATGGATCTCGCGTCAAAGCCTGGCTCTCTGGGGTCGACTGGAGCTCTCCGCTCGACACTGAGCTGGCGTCTGTCATCTTGCTGCCGATGGGCGTTAGACCCACTTCTCGGAGGAGGAGTGGGCACTCAACGCCTGTCATCACGATCAAATCGGTCATCATAGTGGTCCCGCCGGCCTTCACGTCCCATGTGCCTCAGAGGCGACCTTGGACTGTGAGCCGACTGAACAGTATTCGCAGCGACAGATCGACTGTGAATCCTGTTACATGACTGTGACACAGCTGAATTCTGATCTCCTGCTGTCCGGAGCAAATCTCTGATCTGCATGAAGCCTCTTCCAGCCTCTGACTGAGAGGGCTGAATTGACTCCGCTATGCGGGCTGCAGCTGCCAAATTCAGAATTGGGGTTCGATATACCTGAGTTGGTTGCGGAAAGAGCTGACGTCGATTGGAGTTAGTCGCTCGTTGACGCACACGCTCGTCGAGTGCTCGCTGAAGGTTCTCCAGTCGAGTGCGTTCAGCCAGGTTGGCTAAACGCGCCTCTTCCAGGGCGCGAGCCTCAGGTGTTTCTCCTGCTATGGGAGTATGCAGGGCATCCATGTTCCGACGGTGAAGTTCTTCTCTCTGCTGGGAAGTGAGCGGCTCGGGTTGGTACTCTTCATGAGCTTGAGCGGGGTCGTCCTCGTCGTCCATCCCATCACCGCGGGGGAAACCGGGAGGACTACGGGGCCCGTTGACCATCAGGACCTCCGCCGCTGGGTCACTGCTATCGCACTCGGATGCAGTCCCTATGGAGCCAAACGACAGGTCGAACAGGCCGTAGAGAGATTCATCGGGCTCCATCGCCGCGACTTGGGTGGTGGCCGATTGGCAAGCCACTGTGTGCCTCACCCACCGCTGGAGCCTCGACCGGCCAGAGCGCTTGCGTTGGTGGGAGACAGGGAGGGAGGACGGTGCAGGAGTCGATCGGTATGGAGTCGACGGCTGCCGCAGCAAGACACCGCGGACACACGCCCGAAAGTGCGTCGTCCCGCGGACGGGGAGCGCGTCGATGTCGAGTGGTGCCTCCTGGAGCCAAGCGGAGTCATTGGCGATGAAAGTGAGTGCACCGAGACGAATCTCGTGGCCCTCGAGCAGTGCTCCGCCGGAAACCATGATGAAGGCGATCGGATAAATTGCAACTTCTCCAAAAAAGTCGCTAAAACACCCGCCCCACGGTGGGCGCCAATTGTCGTGGTTCTAAGTCTGACAGTAGAATGGGGGGTAAGTATGGAAAGGCAAGGTCCTAGCTATGGAGTAGTTGTACACACGAGTGTTTAGCGAGTTCAGGCCCTTCTCGGAGGAAGTAACAGCCCTACGTCTCGGAGCCCAGAGGCGGTCGACTGGTCTCTATGTATATGAGTTACTGGGGTGCGAACCCTTCTACCAGTGGAGGGGGGTGGCTTATATAGAGGACGCCAGGACCCCAGCCAGCCCACGTAGAGGAGGGTTAAAGTACATTAAGGCCGGGCATTACTGGTAACGCCCTACATAAAGTGTCATCATGACCATTAAGACTACCTAATTACAGACCGTTTGGATACAGCATAGACCCTGAACTTCTGATGGTCGAGTGTGTCTTCATGGTCGAGTGTCTTCTAGCCGGTCGAGTGGAGTCTCCCTTGGTCGAGTGGAGCTTCTCTTGGTCGACTGGAAGGTAGCTTTGTATGATGATGTCCTTGGGTATGGTATCCTAGATAGGTCCATGATCCTACCCTAGGTACATAACCTCATCACTAGCCCCCGAATGGATCGAGGTTCGAGTGAGGAAGGAGTTGACGATTTTCTCCGACTTATTTACTGTATTTTGATTATGTCGTATCTTGGATCTGCGATTCTTCTTTCGGTATTGGCATCGACTCTTACTTCAGTCGCCTTGATCCATTCTTATCTTTTGTCGAGTGAACTTTTGAACTCTGGTGAACTTCCGAGCGACGGATCGCGGGAAGGATATCGTCTGACAGATTGATCAGCTGTTAGCGGATTTTGCGGGATCTGAAATTTGGGAAGCGCGCGAAGCGGGGCGATCCGCGGCAATCGGGCGGGATAAGGTATGGACGCCTTGATTTCTGCGCCGCCTTTTTCGCCACGTATCGTACGTGTGCGACTGTTTCGGGATGTGACAGATCTGCTCGGACCCACTCGTCAGCCACTCGGAAGCGCCCTTATATAAAGCGTCGGGGAAGAGTTTTTGAACAGTGCCTCCCCATTCTCCTCTCTTCCCTCTCTGCCTCCGCCCATGGCGCCTACTCCTACCTCTGCCTTATCCACCTCTCGAGCACCTCGCCGGCGGGTCCCGGGGTCTGATCCCCCACGACGCCCTTATATAAAGCGTAAGGGACTGATCCCCCACGGGTCAGCGAGGCTCCCGGGGTCCGAGTGTCAACCGCAGCCGCAGGAGGGTGAGTGCGTTCTCTTAACCACTCACGTAGATCATGGTTTTTCTCTGCCGCCGAGTGTGTTCTTCCGTTTGTTTCTGAATTTCTTTGGGGCGCAACTCCACCATTTCAATCCCAATTCCATCGCCTATCTTGCTGCCTTTGTGTCCATGTGAGAGAATTTCTTGGGTTATCGACCGCACTGGGTCTCTTCAAGCACATATTCACCTGTCGGTCACAGACAGTAAAAAAGGCGAGTCCGGGTGATGAGAGGACCAAGGTTATTCAGATGTGCGGAGGGTCTTGGGATTCAGTTGAGGAATAAGAGCACTTTCCCGGCCATGACCCTTCCTGAGTCGGTCAGAGGGTGGCAGTCGACTTGGTTCTACTGTCAAGACGAGTCGACGCCGGGGCAGTCGACTGGTCTCCCTCCGTTCTCCATGGACCGAGTGGACAAACCGTCTTCTTTGAAGGTGCTTCCTGAGGAGAAAGCCGAGGTAAAAATGTTGGTGGAGCGCATGGTCCAACTCGTTCGGGACGGAGTGACGGGCATGGATCTTCTGGAAGTCTTCCTCAGGCAGCGAATCCAACCGCTCCAGTACCGAGGCCACCCAATGTGGCTGTACTGCGGTACCGAAGACACCACTCGGGTCCATCCAGAGGCAGTCGACGACGCCACGCTGGAGAGGTGGGTGACCGCCATCACAGGGAACAAGGACAACCCTCGAGGAGCAAGGAGGATCCCGCCACTCGATTGTACCTATACGCTGGACAAGGTATGGCTGCTTATCTCCGAGTGCAATTTTGTTTTATCCATTCTGCTTTGCCGCGAATTGGTCGATTGATCTTTGTTTTGTTGTCTGATAGGCCACCACCGAATTGTACTCGATGCCCAATGGGGCGCAGACGCCGACTGAGGAGGAGGAAGGAAGCGGGGGCGAAAGCCCGGAGGAGTGGGATTCGGATGCTGACAACGACAACGAGGGTGATGAATCTGGTGAGGAGGAAGAAGAGGAGGAGGAGGAGGAAGTTGCACCTCCCCGCTCGGAAAGACACTCGAAGCTTGCTCATGATCCTGCGACTAAGCGGGGTAAGGGGGTCGCAACCGCTTCCCAGTCGACCAAGCGCCCTCGGACTACTTCTCCGGCACCGACTGAGAAGGCTCCGAAGCAATCTCGAGTGGCGCCGTCGAAGCCTGCAAAGGTCTTGCCGAAGATGAAGATGGTGATCCCCACTATCTCAGGGTAATGGTAGTCTTGAGTTTTCCCCGTTTCGTAAACTTGCTCTTGGTCGACTCATGGGTCAATCGGCTGATTTCCGGAACTGCATCGCTGCTACTTCTGATACTTCGACCAAGGCTGAAGACCACGAGATGGAGGATGCTGCTACCTCACAACCTGGTATGATTCTCGTGATGCCGTTTTCAGTCGACTGACTTATTGTCTCTAATTTTGATTCTTTCTGCAGCTTCATCTAACATTGTTATTGACCTTCCTGACGACGATGATGAAGAACCACCAAGGCAAAGGAGGAGCAAGAAAACGCCTGCTGGCAAGGCGACTCGAGATGTGCCAGCACCCGAGACGTTGGTCGTGGAGGGAGACAATGTCACTCGACCCACCGTGACCTTCGCGGTGCCGTTGACGAGTGCTCGCCCTTCGTCGTCGAGTGCTGCTCAACCCTCGCTTTTCTCCACCTACCCCGTTCCAGAAGACCAAGCCAGTGCTGCTAGAGAAGCGATACGCCAAGCGGGGGTCATGATGGAGCAAGTGAAGGCGATACGAGAAGCTAGCCAGGCAGCCTATGACGCCAGTTCAGCTCTTCAGAGTAATGTTCGGGTCAGTCGTTCACTACCTGTTCTGTTAGGATATGATATCTGTAAACTCTTCTTTCTGCAATTCTTAGAGTTTGTCCTGCACCCACTGGGTGTGTCGATTGAAATTCCGGGTTAGTGGGGGCATGCTGAGTGCACCCACTGGGTGTAGTCCCCAAGGCTATGGTGGACTGCTGGCAGTCGACCATAGTCTTTATGCTTTGAGTTTTTCTTTGCTCGATAAGGTCGAATAGATTCATAGACCGGTGGGGGCACGCTGAGTGCACCCACTGGGTGTAGTCCCCGAGATTGTGGTCGACTGCTGGCAGTCGACTATAGTCTAAAGAACATTGCCTCTTTTTTTTGTTGTTGGTCGACTGGTCGACTCTTGATGAAACTAGTGGGGGCACGCTGAGTGCACCCACTGGGTGTAGTCCCCGAGACTATGGTCGAATGTTTGTATTCGGCCGTAGTCTTAGAAACGCTATGATTTTTCCTTACTCACTCGGAAGTGAATTGTCTTTGACGTCTGTCGATTGGTTCTTTGTAGAAATCCTGTGACCTTGCGGCTCGTTATACTGAGTTGGAGAACAAACACATTCAGCTCGAGCTCGATCTGAAACTGGCCCAAGAGAACTTGACGAAGGCGAAGGAGGAAGCTAAAGGTATGCTTGGTGAGGCCTTTGACGACTGCCTTTGCCTCTCACTTGTTTCCGAATCTAATCTCACTATAACTTTGTAGGCAAAGTGAGGGACGCCCTGAAGAAACAAGAGCTTGACTTGGCTGAGATGCAAAAAACTGCTTTAGAGAAGACCAGGCTAGCGGATGAGAAGCTAGCTTGAGTGACTAAGCTTGAAGAAGAAAACAGCAATCTGAAAGCTGCTCTTGATGCTGCCAACCAGGAGGTCACTCGACTGAAAAGCGACAAGACCACCCTGAACGACAAGGCCAGTGAGTTGAAGAGAAAGAAGAATGATCTAGAGGCTTATCTGGGTGGACTCGCCAAGAAGTTGTTCCTCATGCTTGAAGGTAATCCTTTGTATCAAACAAATATTTTACTTGTGACCTCCGACTGTTTGTCTTGACTCGGTGGTTGTGCTTGCAGAATTTTGTCAGAACTTTGAAGAGGAGACTGGTCGGCTGGAAGTAAACCTGGACCCCATCAACTCTCCTTCGAAAGATGAAGTCGCCATGAACGTGCTCCGACTTGAATCTTGTGTTGCTGCCATCATCGATTATCTCGCAAGGCTGACGGTCGCAACTTCCCGCATCGACACAACACTCTTGCCAAGAGAGACACTCCAGAACGACCTCGAGTCTCTGATGACTCGACTGAACGAGGTCCCAAGTCGAGTGCAGGAGTGGAAGAAGTCTTCAGCCAGGTGCGGCGCGGATGTTGCTCTATATCTGGTCTGCGTTCACTGCAAGGATGCACGAGAGGACAAGCTGGTGGCCCTCAGGGTGGCTAACACCAAGAAGCATGATTTCTGATCTTTCATGGAGACCTTCATCGCTGCAGCCACTCGGATTGCAGATGGGATTGACCTTGATGAGTTTGTTGCGCCTTCCAGCCCTCCACAGGAGGGGTAAAAAACTTCTGAGCTTGATACTTTAAATTTGCCTCGGTATGCCGAGTGGGTTTTGTAACCGATAAACCTTAACAGGCTTAGCGCCTGAGCACTTTTGGTTCTGTTAGGTATTATCCAAATTTGGGTTTCGTTTGGGGTGTTTTTTGCAGGTTAACGCGAGGCGCTTATTGCAGTAGATTAGTTCTCCTATAAACTTAGGCGAGCACTGAGCTGCAGCTAAGTTCCCGAGTGGGAGGTTCGCTCTCCACTCGGTAGGATTTTACTCAACTTAGGCGAGTACTTGGACTGCAGCTAAGCCCCCGAGTGGGAGGTTTGCTCTCCACTCGGTAGGATTTTTAGAAACTTAGGCGAGCACTGGGCTGCAGCTAAGCCCCCGAGTGGGAGGTTCGCTCTCCACTCGGTAGGATTTTATTCAACTTAGGCGAGTACCTGGACTGCAGCTAAGCCTCCGAGTGGGAAGTTTACTCTCCACTCGGTAGGATTTTTAGAAACTTAGGCGAGCACTGGGCTGCAGCTAAGCCCCCAAGTGGGAGGTTCGCTCTCCACTCGGTAGGATTTTATTCAACTTAGGCGAGTTCTTGGACTGCAGCTAAGCCTCCGAGTGGGAGGTTTGCTCTCCACTCGGTAGGATTTTTAGATACTTAGGCGGGCACTGGGCTGCAGCTAAGCCCCCGAGTGGGAGGTTTGCTCTCCACTCGGTAGGATTTTAGATACTTAGGCGAGCACTGGGCTGCAGCTAAGCCCCCGAGTGGAAGGTCTGCTCTCCACTCGGTAGGATTTTTGAATTGGTGGCGCAGCTAGGAAGGAGAGGGTAGTAGTCGACCTGCACCTCGTCCTCCTTGCAGAACGCATGTTGTACTTGTACTTAGGCGAGTTCTTGGACTCCAGCTAAGCCTCCGAGTGGAAGGCTGGCTTACCACTCGGTAGGATTTTATTTATCTTAGGCGAGTACTTGGACTGCAGCTAAGCCTCCGAGTGGAAGGCTGGCTTACCACTCGGTAGGATTTTATTTATCTTAGGCGAGTACTTGGACTGCAGCTAAGCCTCTGAGTGGGAGGTTCGCTCTTCACTCGGTAGGATTTTCAGAAACTTAGGCGAGCACTGGGCTGCAGCTAAGCCCCAGAGTGGGAGGTTCGCTCTCCACTCGGTAGGATTTTGTTCAACTTAGGCGAGTACTTGGACTGCAGCTAAGCCCCCGAGTGGAAGGCTGGCTTACCACTCGGTAGGATTTTGTTTATCTTAGGCGAAACGGATTTCGCAGCTAAGCCTTCGTGTGGGGGATTGTTTTATATGGACAAAAGTAATAACAATCACTGGGAAAACTAAAAAGCTCTTGTCTTTGATAAATAAACTACAGGAGTACTTTTATTACAACTCATCTGAGTGAATACTTAAGTGTAAAAGGGGCAGAGAAGCTCCGCGTTCTAAGCTTGGGGCTCGTCGATCTGATGCTCGACATTGTAAAGACGGTATGCTCCATTGTGGAGAACTTTGGTGACGATGAAGGGACCTTCCCAAGATGGAGCAAGCTTGTGTGGTTTCTGCTGGGCCACTCGGAGAACTAAATCTCCTTCCTGGAAGGCTCGACTCTTCATGTTTTTGGCGTGGAAGCGACGCAAGTCTTGTTGATAAATGGTCGATCTGATCAGAGCCATCTCTCTTTCTTCCTCTAAAAGGTCGACTGCGTCCTGCCGCGCTTGTTCTGCTTCAGCTTCGGTGTAGAGCTCGACTCGGGGAGCGTTGTGGAGAAGATCACTCGGCAAGACTGCTTCAGCTCCGTAGACCAAGAAGAATGGAGTTCTTCCAGTCGACCGGTTGGGTGTGGTCCTTAACCCCCAAAGCACCAAGGGAAGCTCGTCAACCCATGCACCCGCCGCATGCTTGAGATCACGCATCAAACGGGGCTTCAACCCTTTGAGAATCAAACCGTTGGCTCGTTCTGCCTGTCCATTCGACTGTGGGATGAGCGACTGAAGCGTAGTCGACTCGTGTGCCTTGAGATGTGCAGAAGCTCTGAACTCTTCAGAGTCGAAGTTTGACCCGTTGTCAGTGATGATGCTGTGCGGGACCCCATATCTGAATATCAATTCTCTGATGAAGCTGACAGCAGTACCGGCATCGAGGTTCTTGATGGGTTTAGCTTCGATCCACTTAGTGAACTTGTCGACTGCTACCAGCACATGGGTAAAACCGCTTCTGCCTATTCTCAAAGGACCGACCATATCCAAACCCCACACTACAAAGGGCCAGACGAGTGGTATAGTCTTCAAAGCTGACGCGGGCTTGTGTGACATATTGGAATAAAATTGACATCCCTCGCACTTGTCGACTATCTCCTTCGCCATTTCATTCGCTCTTGGCCAATAAAACCCAGCTCGGTATGCTTTGGCCATGATGGTCCGAGAAGACGCATGATGGCCATAGGTCCCCGAGTGGATGTCATTGAGAATCATTCGACCTTCCTCCGGTGTTATACATTTCTGGCTGACTCCAGTCGCACTTTCTCTGTATAACTAACCTCTCATGACGGTGAAGGCTTTGGACCGGCGGACGATCTCTCGAGCTTCTTCTTCATTCTCGGGGAGTTCCTTCCTCAAAATATAGGTGATATAGGGCACTGTCCAATCGGGAGTGATGACCAAAACTTCCATGATTAAGTCGACCACCGCTGGGACCTCGACTTCAGTCGGATCTGTGGCGCTTTTAGGCTGCGGGACTTCTTCAGTGAAAGGATCCTCTTGAACCGATGGTGTGTAGACATGTTCCAAAAACACGCCACTCGGAATGGCTTCCCTCTTGGAACCTATCTTCGCCAAGTCATCGGCTGCTTGATTTTTCAGTCGGGGAACGTGATGGAGTTCTAACCCTTCGAATTTCTTTTCAAGCTTCCTCACTGCATTGCAGTATCCAGTCATGGCTGGGCTTCTAACGTCCCACTCCTTCATCACCTGATTGACCACCAAATCTGAGTCGCCGTAAACCATAAGGCGACGGACGCCGAGTGAAATGGCCATGCGCAACCCATACAACAGTGCTTCATATTCTGCTTCATTGTTGGAGGAATCAAAGTGGATCTGGAGCACATATCTGAGCTTATCTCCTCGGGGAGAAACCAAAACTACCCCAGCACCAGAACCATTTAACATCTTAGAGCCATCAAAGAACATGGTCCAATGCTCCGAGTGAACTTGAGTCGGCTGCTGCTGTTCAATCCACTCGGCAAGGAAATCTGCTATAGCCTGGGACTTAATGGCTTTCTTTGCCTCGAATTTGATATCAAGGGGAAGGAGTTCAATCGCCCATTTAGCCACTCGACCAGTTGCATCTCTGTTGTGCAGAATCTCTGACAATGGTGCGTCGCTGACGACTGTAATGTCATGATCAGAGAAATAATGAGCAACCTTCTTCATGGTCATGTAGATCCCATATACGAGCTTCTGATAATGAGGATATCTTTGCTTCGATGGGGTCAAAACTTCAGAGAGATAATACACTGGGCGCTGAACTTTGAAGGCTTTCCCTTCTTCTTCCCGCTCGACCGTAAGTACTGTACTGACGACTTGTCCTGTGGCTGCAATATAAAGCAACAGAGGCTCTTTGCTGATTGGAGCAGCAAGCACCGGCTGGGTGGAGAGCAGAGTTTTTAACTCGGCAAACGCTGCATCAGCTTCTGGAGTCCACTCGAACTTGTCTGCCTTCTTCATCAGTCGGTAAAGGGGCAACGCCTTTTCACCGAGGCGAGAGATGAATCGACTTAACGCGGCCAAGCATCCAGTAAGCTTCTGGACATCGTGCACACGCACAGGGCGTTTCATTCGGAGTATGGTGCCAACTTTTTCTGGGTTAGCATCGATTCCTCGTTCGGAAACGAGAAAACCGAGTAACTTCCCGCCAGGTACTCCGAATGTGCACTTTGAAGGATTGAGCTTGATATCATACCTCCTGAGATTGGCAAATGTTTCAGCTAAGTCAGTCAACAGGTCGGAACCCTTTCGCGACTTGACCACGATATCATCCATGTATGCTTCCACATTCCGACTGATTTGAGTGAGTAAACACTTTTGAATCATTCTCATGAACGTGGCTCCGGCATTCTTGAGGCCGAATGGCATGGTGATATAGCAGAAGCACCCGAATGGGGTGATGAAAGCTGTTTTGATTTCGTCGGGCCCATACAGACGGATCTGATGATACCCGGAATAAGCGTCTAGAAAAGACAATCTCTCGCACCCTGCGGTCGAGTCGACAATTTGGTCGATGCGAGGGAGAGGAAAATGATCTTTCGGGCAGGCCCGATTGATATGTTTGAAATCAATGCACATACGAAGGGAATTGTCCTTTTTGGGAACCATAACGACATTGGCGAGCCACTCGGAGTGGTATATCTCTCGGATGAACTCTGCTGCAAGGAGTCGAGCCACCTCTTCGCCAATGGCCTTTTTCTTCTGAACGGCGGACCGTCGAAGATGTTCTTTAACAGGTTTTGCCTTTGAATCGACTCTAAGGCGATGCTCAGCCAGTCCCCTGGGAACACCTGGCATGTCAGCTGGCTTCCATGCGAAGATGTCCCAGTTCTCACGGAGGAACTGGATGAGCGCTTCTTCCTATTTAGAGTCGAGTGTAGTGGAAATATGGGTCGGAGCTGCATTGGGGTCAGTCGGGTGGATGTGAACTGGCTTCGTCTCACCGGACGACTGAAATGCTGACTCTGTGGCGGGCTTCTTGGCCCGCAGTAAATCACTCGGATCTGCGTTCTTCTTGTATCCCTCTAGCTCTATCACTGTTATCTGGTCATCCGCAATCTTTGAGCCTTTCTGGAAACACTCTTCTGCTTTCTTCCGGTTACCAGTGACGGTGATCACGCCTTTGGGGCCAGGCATCTTTAACTTGAGGTACACGTAACATGGTCGAGCCATGAAGCGGGCGTAGGCTGGTCTTCCCAAGATAGCGTGGTAGGCGCTCTGGAAATCCACGATTTCAAATGTCAGCTTCTCTTTGCGGAAATGCTTCGAGTCGCCGAACACCACATCCAGAGCTATTTGGCCGAGTGACTCAGCCTTCTTTCCTGGGATGACTCCGTGAAAACTCATGTTGCTGGAACTGAGCCTGGACATCGGAATGCCCATTCCCTTGAGCGTCTCTGCATACAGTATGTTCAACCCGCTGCCGCCATCCATCAATACCTTCGTCAGTCGAGTGCCTTCGACGACCGGGTCGACCACCAGTGCTTGCCTCCCAGGGGTGGCAATATGAGTAGGATGGTCCGACTGGTCGAAAGTAATGGGAGTTTGCGACCATCTCAGATAGTTTGGTGTCGCCGGTGCGACCATATTGACTTCACGGTTGATCACTTTCAGTCGACTTTTGCTCTCTACATCAGCAAAAATCATCAGAGTGGAGTTGACATGAGGGTACTCTCCATCACTGTCCTGCTTGTCCTCAGCCTTGTCCGACTCCTTCTCTTTGTCCTTCGGCTGTTTCCCTTGGAACTGCTGGATTAAGAGCCGGCACTGGCGAGTGGTATGCTTTGGGTAGATGAAGTTACCCTCTTCGTCTTTCTTCGTGTGGATACGACACGGCACGTCCATCACATCATTACCTTCCTTATCTTTTACCTTCTTGGGGTTACAAGATCCTTTGGGCTTCCCTTTAAATTTGCCCTGTGTCACGGCTAGAGCCTCTCCAGGAGCTGCTGGCTCGGCCTTCCGCTTTTGCTTCCGACTGGAGTTTCCTTTATCCGACTGACTCGGCTTGTACTTGCCGCTCCGGAGTCGGTCCTCTTCTTCGCCGTTGGCGTACTTGGTGGCTATTTCCATCATCCGACTCAGGGTCATGTCTCCAGTTCGACCAAACTTCAGGCTCAACTCTCTGTTCTTGACGCCATCTTTGAAGGCGCAAACCGCTTGATGGTCCGACACATTCTCTACAGTGTGATGCAAAGTGATCCACCTCTGGATGTAATCCCTCAGTGTTTCACTCGACTTTTGTACACAAACTTGTAGCTCAGTCAATCCAGCAGGTCGCTTGCAAGTTCCCTCAAACGTCCTGACGAACACTCGAGAAAGATCTTCCCAGGTGTAAATGCTGCTGGGAGCTAACTGATTCAACCATGCCCTGGCTGAACCCTCTAGCATAAGTGGCAAATGTTTCATGGCCACCTCATCATTACCGCCACCAATCTGAACAGCCACTCGGTAGTCTTCGAGCCAAGTTTCAGGCTTAGACTCTCCGGTGAACTTACTCACCCCAGTCGCCAACCTGAAGTTGGGGGGTATCACTGCGGCTCTGATCGCTCTGCTAAAACATTCTGGACCTGAAACATGGACTCGGCTGCTTGTGGGCACATCTCTGTCATGACCACCTCTATGAGCTCTGTTTCGGTCAACCAAACCTTGCACGATGATGGATCTCGCGTCAAAGCCTGGCTCTCTGGGGTCGACTGGAGCTCTCCGCTCGACACTGAGCTGGCGTCTGTCATCTTGCTGCCGATGGGCGTTAGACCCACTTCTCGGAGGAGGAGTGGGCACTCGACGCCTGTCATCACGATCAAATCGGTCATCATAGTGGTCCCGCCGGCCTTCACGTCCCATGCGCCTCGGAGGCGACCTTGGACTGTGAGCCGACTGAACAGTATTCGCAGCGACAGATCGACTGTGAATCCTGTTACATGACTGTGACACAGCTGAATTCTGATCTCCTGCTGTCCGGAGCAAATCTCTGATCTGCATGAAGCCTCTTCCAGCCTCTGACTGAGAGGGCTGAATTGACTCCGCTATGCGGGCTGCAGCTGCCAAATTCTGAATTGGGGTTCGATATACCTGAGTTGGTTGCGGAAAGAGCTGACGTCGATTGGAGTTAGTCGCTCGTTGACGCGCACGCTCGTCGAGTGCTCGCTGAAGGTTCTCCAGTCGAGTGCGTTCAGCCAGGTTGGCTAAACGCGCCTCTTCCAGGGCGCGAGCCTCAGGTGTTTCTCCTGCTATGGGAGTATGCAGGGCATCCATGTTCCGACGGTGAAGTTCTTCTCTCTGCTGGGAAGTGAGCGGCTCGGGTTGGTACTCTTCATGGGCTTGAGCGGGGTCGTCCTCGTCGTCCATCCCATCACCGCGGGGGAAACCGGGAGGACTACGGGGCCCGTTGACCATCAGGACCTCCGCCGCTGGGTCACTGCTATCGCACTCGGATGCAGTCCCTATGGAGCCAAATGACAGGTCGAACAGGCCGTAGAGAGATTCATCGGGCTCCATCGCCGCGACTTGGGTGGTGGCCGATTGGCGAGCCACTGCGTGCCTCACCCATCGCTGGAGCCTCGACCGACCAGAGCGCTTGCGCTGGTGGGAGACAGGGAGGGAGGACGGTGCAGGAGTCGATCGGTATGGAGTCGACGGCTGCCGCAGCAAGACACCGCGGACACACGCCCGAAAGTGCGTCGTCCCGCGGACGGGGAGCGCGTCGATGTCGAGTGGTGCCTCCTGGAGCCAAGCGGAGTCATCGGCGATGAAAGTGAGCGCACCGAGACGGATCTCGTGGCCCTCGACTAGTGCTCCGCCGGAAACCATGATGAAGGCGATCGGACAAATTGCAACTTCTCCAAAAAAGTCGCTAAGACACCTGCCCCACGGTGGGCGCCAATTGTCGTGGTTCTAAGTCTGACAGTAGAATGGGGGGTAAGTATGGAAAGGCAAGGTCCTAGCTATGGAGTAGTTGTACACACGGGTGTTTAGCGAGTTCAGGCCCTTCTCGGAGGAAGTAACAGCCCTACGTCTCGGAGCCCAGAGGCGGTCGACTGATCTCTGTGTATATGAGTTACAGGGGTGCGAACCCTTCTACCAGTGGAGGGGGGTGGCTTATATAGAGGACGCCAGGACCCCAGCCAGCCCACGTAGAGGAGGGTTAAAGTACATTAAGGCCGGGCATTACTGGTAACGCCCTACATAAAGTGTCATCATGACCATTAAGACTACCTAATTACAGACCGTTTGGATACAGCATAGACCCTGAACTTCTGATGGTCGAGTGTGTCTTCATGGTCGAGTGTCTTCTAGCCGGTCGAGTGGAGTCTCCCTTGGTCGAGTGGAGCTTCTCTTGGTCGACTGGAAGGTAGCTTCGTATGTTGATGTCCTTGGGTATGGTATCCTAAATAGGTCCATGACCCTACCCTAGGTACATAACCTCATCACACTCAGCGTGCCCCCACCAGTTTTATTGTTCCACTCGAGCACGCTCGAGTGAAACAAGTAAAGTGAGAAATCTCAAGACACAAAGACTATAGTCGACTGCCAGCAGTCCACTATAGAATTGACACACCCAGTGGGTGCATGACAAACATCAAGATTTCCAGTCGATGTTTAACTACCTGGACATTGCTCTGGAGAGCTGAGCTCGCGTCATAAGCTGCTTGGCTGGCGGTTCGGATCGCCTTCACCTGCTCCATCATAATCCCGGCCTGGCGTATGGCTTCCTTGGCAGCGCTTGCTTGGTCCTCCGGGATGTGGTAGGTGGAGAAGAGAGAAGGCGGGTCAGCACTCGACGATGAAGGGCGGGCAACCATCAACGGCTCCGCAAAGGACATGGTAGCCCGAGCAACGTTGCTCCCCTCTGGAATCTGTGGTCCAGGTGATGACACAACCTGAATAGCCTTGCCAACAGTCGCCTTCCTGCTACTCCTCTGCCTCAGTGGCGCTTCATCGTCATCGTCAGGGAGATTGATGACAACGCTAGGTGGAGCTGCAGAAGAAGTTCGAAGTCAAAAATAAAGATTCAATCGACCAAAAGCAAAACCGCGCAGATCATACCAGGATGAGAAGTAGCAGCATCTTCCATTTCTTGATCCTCATGCCTGGTTGAAGTCTCAAAAGTAGGAGCACTGCGATTTCAAATATCAGTTGGTCAGCGATTGAGTCGACCAAGAATGAAAAACATGAGTTATGCCGTTACCCAGAAACAGTCGGAATTTCCATCCTCATCTTCGGTAGGGCCTTCGCTGATTTTGTCGGGGCCGCTCGGGGTTGCTTCTACGCCTTCTCAGTCGGCGCCTGTGAAGTTGTCCGAGGGCATTTCGTCGACTGCCCAGCAGGTACGACTCCCTTGCCACGATCAGCCGCAGGGTTGTGGGCGAGCTTGGACCTCCTTTCGGAACGAGGAGGCGCAACTTCCTCCTCCTCTTCCTCCTCCTCTTCCTCCTCATCAGAGCCTGCATCTTCATCACCCTCATTGGCGTCCGACTCCCACTCCTCTTGGCTTTCTCCTCCGCTTCCTTCCTCCTCTTCGGCCTGTGCTTGCGCCCCGTTGGGCATCGAGTACAACTCGGTGGTTTCCTGAAAAACAACAAGCAAGACAAAAGTCAATCGACTGATCTACGATGAAACAGAACGGACGGAACAATCGAAGAAAAATGGTCGTACCTTGTCCGCCTCATAGGATTGGTCGAGTGGCGGGATCCTCCTGGCTCCACGAGGGTTGTCCTTGTTCCCCGTGATGGCAGTCATCCACCTCTCCAGTGTGGCATCATCGACCTCCTCTGGGTGGACCCGATTGGTGTCTTCAGTACCAGAATACAACCACATCGGGTGGCCCCGGTACTGGAGCGGTTGGATGCCCCGCCGAAGGAAAACCTCCGGAAGGTCCATGCCAGTCACACCGTCACGAATCAACTGGACTACACGCTCCATCAACATTTTTACCTGAGCCTTCTCCTCCGGAACTACTTTCAGAGAGGATGGCTTGTTCACTCGACTCATAGAGAAGGGAGGGAGCCCAGTCGACTGCCCTGGCGTCAACTGGTCTTGGCAAAAGAACCAGGTCGACTGCCACCCTCTGACTGACTCGGGAAGGGTCATAGCTGGGAAAGCGCTCTTACTCCTCATCTGGACCCCGAGACCCCCACACATCTGGATTACTTGAGTTCTCTCGTCATTGGGGCTAGCCTTTTTCACCGTCTGAGAACGACAAGTGAATATGTGTTTGAAGAGGCCCCAGTGCGGCCGACAACCCAAGAAGTTCTCACACAAAGATACAAAGGCGGAGAGATAGGCAATGGAATTGGGGGTAAAGTGGTGAAGCTGAGCTCCAAAGAAATTCAGAAACCCTCAAAAGAAAAGATGCGGTGGCAGAGAGAACCCTCGATCTACATGAGTCGCCAAGAGGACACACTCACCCTCCTGAGGCTGTGACTGCCACTCCATCCCCGGGAGCCTCGCCGCCCCGTGCGCAATCAGGCCTTCGTCGGCCAGGTCGTCGAGATCCTTTTGGGTGATGGTCGAGCAGATCCAATCACCCTGGATCCAACCTTGCGGCAAACGGGACCGCGACGAGGACCCCCCTCGACTGGTCGCTCTCCCCTTCACTTTCGCCGCCACCGTCGCCTTCTTCGCCCGCTCCAAAGCCGACGTCTTCTCTTTCACCATTGTCGCCGACGAGGCCAGAACGGAGCAGCGGCGTCGGGCAGTTGGTGGGTGCAGCGGATGAATCTGGAGGCGAGGGAGGAGAAAATGACGAGGCACTGTTCAAAAAACCTCCATCGGTTTCCTTATATGGAGTCACTTCCGAGTGGCCGACAGGTAGGCCCAGGCGATCCTGTCAAATCCCGAAACAGTCGCGCAAGCGATACATGGCGAAAAAGGCGGCGCGAGAATCGAGGCGTCCCTGCCTTATCCCATCCGAGTACCGCGGTCTTCTCCACTTCGCGCGCTTCCCAAAATTCGGATCCCGCCAAATCCGCTAACCACAGGGCAACTTGTCAGACGGAAGATCTCCTGCGATCCGTCGCTCGGAAATCCCCAAGTTCGGAAAGTTCACTCGACAGATATAAAGAATGGATCAAGGCGACTGAACGAAAGTTGACACCCTCACTTGAAAGTCATTGATCCAGAGCAAAACACCTTTACAGCACCAAAAAGCAGGTCGAAAAGATTGCCAACTCCTTCCTCACTCAAACCTCGATCCATTCGGGGGCTACTGATGAAGTCATGTACCTAGGGTAGGGTCAAGAACCTGACCAAGGTACCCTCCCCAAGGACATCTCTTAGAAGAAGACGTCTTCCAGTCGACCAAGAGGAACTCCACTCGACGGACTAGAAGACACTCGACGAACCTGAAGACACTCGGCCATGAAGACTCACTCGACCACCAGGAGTTCACGATCTACTCTGTATCCAAACGGTCTGTAATTAAGTAGTCTTAATGGTCATGATGGCACTTTATGTAGGGCGTTACCAGTAACGCCAGACCTTAATGTAATTTAACCCTATGCTACGTGGGCTGGCTGGGGTCTTGGCGTCCTCTATATAAGCCACCCCCCCCCCTCCACTGGTAGAAGGGTTCGCACCCCTGTAACTCTCACACACATAATCCAGTCGACCGCCTCCGGGCTCCGAGACGTAGGGCTGTTACTTCCTCCGAGAAGGGCCTGAACTCGTAAAACACTTGTCTGCACAACTGCTCCATAGCTAGGATCTTGCCTCTCCATACCTACCCCCTATTCTACTGTCAGACTTAGAACCACGACACATTATCTTTAGGCCTGTCTCTCACGCATTATCTCACACCTTTCTTCCTAATCGACGAGTATGATTCTAGCAGAGCATTCTGTAGGATGCCCCTTAAAGTTAGGTTGGATGAATAGTAATATCAGAGATAAAGGGGTTACCTTAGTCCGAGAACCTAGGGTTACAAATCCTAGCCGGCTTTGTCAGTGGACACAGAGTCCTTCCAAATTCTTCTATCTTTGTCTTGTACGACTAGTCATCCATGGGTCTTCCTAAATGCGTCACGGGCCGACCAATGTGGCACAGGACAGAACCGAACGAAGGGCCTCACCTCGACCCACCGGACCTCACGCGGTGACACACCCTCTGCCCCCATGTCTCATTATCTTCTCACAACCACACATACCAACACAAACACCACACACAAAAAAAATTCTCCTGGTGCCTCTATTCCCTCCCCTTGCATACACACACTCAAGGGAATGGAATCTCTTGTTGTGACGTCATATTCGTCTCTCTCTCTAGACCACTCTCATTTCTCGTTGTGACGCCCCCGATTTGACCGTACACTAATCATACACGCAAACGTGTACGATCAAGATCAGGGACTCACGGGAAGATATCACAACACAACTCTACAAATAAAATAAGTCATACAAGCATCATAATACAAGCCAGGGGCCTCGAGGGCTCGAATACAAGTGCTCGATCATAGACGAATCAGCGGAAGCAACAATATCTGAGTACAGACATAAGTTAAACAAGTTTGCCTTAAGAAGGCTAGCACAAACTGGGATACAGATCGAAAGAGGCGCAGGCCTCCTGCCTGGGATCCTCCTAAACTACTCATGGTCGTCGTCAGCGGCCTGCACGTAGTAGTAGGCACCTCCAGTGTAGTAGGGATCATCGTCGACGGTGGCGTCTGGCTCCTGGACTCCAGCATCTGGTTGCGACAACCAGAAAGAAAGGAAAGGGGGAAAAAGGGGGGAGAAAGCAACCGTGAGTACTCATCCAAAGTACTCGCAAGCAAGGATCTACACTACATATGCATGGATATATGTGTAAAGGGCCATATCAATGGACTGAACTGCAGAATGCCAGAATAAGAGGGGGATAGCTAGTCTTATCGAAGACTACGCTTCTGGCAGCCTCCGTCTCGCAGCATGTAGAAGAGAGTAGATTGACGTCCTCCAAGTAGCATCTCCAAGTAGCATCTCATAGCATAATCCTACCCGACGATCCTCCCCTCGTCGCCCTGTGGAAAAGCGATCACCGGGTTGCCTGTGGAACTTGGAAGGGTGTGTTTTATTAAGTATCCAGTTCTAGTTGTCATAAGGTCAAGGTACAACTCCAAGTCGTCCTGTTACCGAAGATCACGGCTATTCGAATAGATTAACTTCCCTGCAGGGGTGCACCACATAACCCAACACGCTCGATCCCATTTGGCCGGACACACTTTCTTGGGTCATGCCCGGCCTCGGAAGATCAACACGTCGCAGCCCCACCTAGGCACAACAGAGAGGTCAGCACGCCGGTCTAAACCTAAGCGCACAGGGGTCTGGGCCCATCGCCCTTAGCACACCTGCATGCTGCGTACGCGGCCGGTGAGCAGACCTAGCAACCTCCATTACAAAGGAAGTTGCGTTAACGCAGTCCAACCCGGCGCGCGCTGCTCAGTCGCTGACATCAAGAAGGTTTCGGCTGATACCACGACGCCGGGATACCCATAACTACTCCCACGTAGATGGTTAGTGCGTATAGACCAAATGGCCAGACTCAGATCAAATACCAAGATCTCGTTAAGCGTGTTAAGTATCCGCGAACGCCGAAAAGGGCCAGGCCCACCTGTCTCCTAGGTGGTCTCAACCTGCCCTGTCGCTCCGCCACAAAGATCCACACAGAGGGCCGTCGGGACAAAGGTCCTTTCAGCCCCCAATCCGTGAATCACTCGCGGGTACTCTTCGAGCTGACCCGACTTTAGTCACCATCTGTATAGTATGTAAGTATGTATAATATATACCCGTGATCACCTCCCGAGTGATCACGGCCCTATAGTATAGCAAGGCAGACTGACAAGAATGTAGGGCCAATGATGATAAACTAGCATCCTATACTAAGCATTTAGGATTGCGGGTAAGGTATCAATGACTGTAGCAACAATGACAGGCTATGCATCAGAATAGGATTAATGGAAAGCAGTAACATGCTACACTACTCTAATGCAAGCAGTATAGAGGAGAATAGGCGATATCTGGTGATCAAGGGGGGGGGGGCTTGCCTGGTTGCTCTGGCAAGAAGGAGGGGTCGTCAACTCCGTAGTCGAACTGGGCAGCAGCAGCGTCGGTCTCGTAGTCTATCGAAGAGAAGAGGGGGAAGAAACAATAAATACAGTGCAAACATAAGCAAGACGACGCAAGACATGACAAAGAGCGGTGCTAGGTGTGTCCTAACGCAGTATGAGGTGATGCCGGCGAAGGGGGAAAACATCCGGGAAAGTATTCCCGGTGTTCCGTGTTTTCAGGCAGAGGAGCCGGAGGGGGAAGGTTGCGAGTTTGATATGTTAGGGGTGTGTGGCGGACGAACGGGCAGCGTATCCGGATTCGTCTCGTCGTTCTGAGCAACTTTCATGTTGAAAATATTTTAATCCGAGTTACGGATTAAAAGATATGATTTTCTAAAGATTTTACTAATTTCTGTAATTTAATTAATTATTTAAATCCAACATTATCCAGAATAGTAAATGATGACGTCAGCCTGAAATCATGCTGACGTCAGCAGTCAACTGTGCAGTTGACTGGGTCAACTAAGTATGGGGCCCACATGTCATTGGGTGTTTAACTAGCAGGCTAATTAAACAGGGTCAATTAGTTTAATTAGTGGTTAGGTTAATCTAATCTGGTTTAATTAGTTTAATTAATTCTTTAATTAATTATCATTTTAATTATTATTTATTAATTCATTTTCATTTCTTTTTTTTTGTTCAAGGGGGGTGGGCCCCGTTTGTCTGTGGCACAGAGGCATAGCGGGCGGGGCGCTAGCGGGTGGAGTCGGCGCGGGCGTCGGGCGCTAGCGCCCAGCCCGATTGGGCGCTGCGGACCCTGGTCGCCGGCCACGGTAGGGGCGCCGGAGCAGGGGGAGGCCGATATCCGGGGGCGGGGCAGAGGGGCGAGAGCAAGAGGCGCAGCCTGGCACCGGTGCGGGGTTGCACGAGAGGGCTGTCAGCGGCCAGTGGGTGGCCGGGGTGCTGGGAGGCGGGGATGGCGGCGACCCTGGCCGGTGCGGCCAGGTGCCGGCGACGCGGATAGGCGGCTAAGGCGGACGGTTGCGAGGCGAGGCCACGGTGAGAAGGGCGGAGGCTCCTCGGCGTGAGACAGGGTGAGCGGGGGCAGTGGGTGCGCGTGCGACAGCGGGTGACCGGAGCAAGGGAAGATGGGGTCGGATGGGGAGGTCCTCACCGGCCCTGTAGTTGTGCAAAGTATGCTCGGGGGAGGGGCCGAAGATGCGTTTCCAGCGACAGTGTGGCGGATGGCGGCGTCGGGGGCCTTCTCGGTCCAGGAACGGGGAGGAGGGCGAGGATGACGGCGAGCGACGGGCGGGGCGGCGCCGGTGATGAGGAGGCACGTCGCTGGGCGATCCGGCGACGGGCGCGGGGAAGACGACAGCCAGCAGCGCCAGGCGGTGAGGCGTGGTCGCCAGGACGCAGCGGGAGGCGCTCGGCGAGCGGCGAGGTGGTGGTGGAGTCGGGGCATCTGCGCCCGATCCAGATCTAGCGGGGGGGGGAGCGAGAGGGGGAGTGGGGGTGCTGAGTCACTAGGGTTCGGTCGCCCCAAGGGCTATAGGCGCCGGCTGGGCCGGCCTGGTTGGCCCAGAGGCTAGCTGGGCTGTGGCCCAGTGGGGGGGGGGTTCTTTCCTTATTATTTTTTATTATTATTATTTTCCTGTTTGCAACATGTTTAGCACCCAAATGATTTTTATAAAATATGGGAGCTGGCTCATAAGTTGTAGTGCATTAGATCCTTGCATCAAAAATTAGTTTGGGTGTAATACTAATTCATATTAAATTTAGATTAATTAAAAGGTTATCAAATGTTGTTGTTTGCCACTATTTGAGGTTGTTAGGGTCACTCAACTGATCCATTTAATGTTAGTTGCAATTTTATAATTGCCTCTGAATTATTTCTTACTTAATGAACATTTTAGTTTTCAAATTTGAAAATTTTTATTGTTTGCTTGATTTTGAACTTCAATTTGAATCGGTTTTTTGAATCATCGCAAGATGAACAACAGTAATCGTGGTGACGTGGCATCCTTAGCAGAGGGTTACTGTAGTGTAACTATCCGGGCGTCACAATTCTCCTCCACTACAAGAAATCTCGTCCCGAGATTTAAGAGTGGAACTAAGGGGGAAGGTCTGATTACGAAATTCTAACGAATCTTCTCGAAGAAGTTAATCCCTTTCGTTGATGTCTTCAATTCTTTATTCCAATGCATCATGATAAACTTGTCATCATTTCTTCGGGAACTCCATCGTACTTACGAAAGGTTAAGGGGCAGCTCAGCTACGTCAGAATGCTTTGAGGGAAACAATCTGAGGTTAACCCATGAAAGAGTATAAGATTATCTTTCGAGTTGAACATATGAAATACATCGAGAGTAAGGTACAAAGGTACAATAAGAGGTTCCAAGGGATAGATAGTTTCTCGAAGTCTGAACCAGAGTGAGAAAGGGGTTCAGAGTAGCGAGAGTAAGTATTGCGTATGATACCAAAATAGAGCACTAGGAAGGTGACCCATGAATTAAATACAAAGCCAAGAGTGAGGAATAACCATTAGAAATAGGGTTGTACAGGGGAGTCAGGTTTTGATCCAGTGGACCTGTGGGTTATGGGCCCAACATGTGGGTTGAAAGTAGGAAGGGTGGTGTCATCTTGCACAACCGCGACAGGGAGGCACGTCAATGAATAGCTTGTCAGCTATGTCGGCCACAATATCGGTACCAAGGACGCGGAACGAAGAGAGCAATTTTCCTGCTTGTTGAACGAGGCAAACCAATTGGCGAAGTTCTCTTCCATCGGTGGTTACTGAAATGTCATTAACAATAGTAACACAGTCTTACTGACACGGTTGTACACCAAATTGCTTACATAAGCAAAAGAATATTACTGCTTAGATCATATGGATCACGAGGAAGATTAAACAAATCAATGGAAAGGAAAATGTGATCATCGGATTAAATAGAACAATAGAAAGGAAAAATGTGTTTAAACACATATTTCAGGGGTATATCCTTCCCAAGGACAAGCAGAGCATGATATCCACGATAGGATATAACGTAGAAAATCCTCTAGGTGAGGGGAGAGAATTTCATGATGTTACCCATACAACGGTGTTTGGATAATTGAGCAGGAAACATTTAGCATTGGGCTTCAAATGTTCTTGTTGAAAATCAGAGTACAACCAACATGCTTCAAGATAGCATTGACATGGTCATCAGGTGAAGATCAGACTTTGGAAAGTCAAAGGATCCATCAGGAACAACTTATAGAATAAGTCTTACAATTTTCTCCAGGAAGAATGGTTATCCTTGCAAAAGAATTTATAATGATAGGTCCTCTGGCCAGGTGTGCTAGGCATGACATCACCTTACCGGGTCATATAAGGACCAATGTTATAACTCTTGCAAATATGTTCCAACCATCATATCTGACCGAGATTCAAATCTGATTGCTGTCGAGATATCTCACACTCAGGATGCCGGAGAAGAAAGGTGCAACACAAATTGTTGAGATGACGTGGTAAGATTCTCGGAAGATGAACTATGGAAGTGAGTTCCAAAACAAGAGTTCATTAGTAAACCAAGGAGAGGATGAGGAGGCAGCTGATGGACTCAGCGACAATTCAACAAGATTTCCAAAAGATGGATTTCCTCAATTATGTGGATAAGGAGATAGCATTTGTCAGATCAAATGACATAATGAAGCATGCTCGAGGACAACATACACAATTAAACATTGGTTGAAAGGTGCGCCCGAAATATGGGTTGGGCTGCACGACCAATGTCAGAATGGTGATCCAATAATCAATAGTCCAAGAATGAACGGACGACCATTAACTTCAAAGCAATAGGGTTGCTAGAAGGGCAGAATCCAAATAGCATAGTTCACTTGTTGGTACCCCGGTTGGAATCAACCGAGGACCAAGAAAGAATGGTGATGGTGAGAAGTATCACTATACCAAGAATTTCTTAAGAGGTGGAGCAATCCTCACCACATCCTTGATATTAAAATATGGTAATACTCCAAGGTAAGGAAGAACAAATGCTGGATAGTAGGGATCTCAAGGTATAACTCAAAACATGAACAATTTTGTGTTGAACGGAAGGCAAATAAGTGGTCAAAGGTAACACAAATCATCAGGGGCAAGGATGGTATTTCTCATCATGAACTCAATTGATATCCTGGAAGAGCTCATACGGTTGATGATAATCACGACACATTTGTCAAGAGATTTCATGAAGATGTAATCAATCAGTGGCGACATCAAGTCAAAGGAATAATGAAGCGGAAGGTTATTGGAACCATGGGTAGGACACAAACTTGAAATCAAGCTTGTTGTTCAAGGCGAACTGATATGACGAGGAAGATCGACGTAAGTTTAGCTCATCATCGAAAATTGTGCTCCGAAAAGGAGGACCAGGTAGCACGGTTAAAATTTAGCCGATCAGGCTAGGAAAGACTTAAAGGATTAATAAACTCGTAAGCAACAAAAATTACTTAGAGTTGTCGTATCGAAGGTCGGAGCGCAGAATCAATTCACTTATCGATGTTCTCGGTTAACGACAACCCAGAACTCGTGGAGTGACTCTGATAGGGAAAGGTATTACTCCAGCACTAATTCATAAGATGTACTGCAATGGCATGATATCCTCAAGATACCAGGGGAATAATACTCGAAGGTTGATTAACATAGGGGTTGCGGAGATGTATTGATCCGCAGAAGACAAGTGTTTCCACTTGCTTGAGAAATGGGATCAAGTAGAAAATATGGTCGGAACCACGATTGCAAAGGATCAATTCACAGATACCAGATGATATTATATCAAGGCAGTAGTTATTATTACCAGAAGCTTCCATGATAGGATCTACATCGTGTCCATGGGCATGAACACAAGTTCAAGGTCGACTCCCACTTCTTCAATGTAAAACCTTCCATTCACCTCTCGCTTTTCGAAAATGACATTAGTTGTTTGAAAGTTTTACCTGGTGCAATACCAGATAAGTATGACCCGTGAAATCTTTCGGGTTCACCCCGATAAGGGAAGGCACTGGTTCTACCCATCGGGGCATCTTAGAATCATATACCAGAATCTTTAGAAGTAATTAACTCAAGCTCGAAGGCAGAGCATGGTTGAGAAAGCAGAGGATACAATTTACCAAAGGCGTTATGTATCAGAGGAAAGGCTCACAAGGTTATTGAATATGAAGGGCATTGTCAGATAAAACCCAACAAAGGATCTGGTGGTCCACAAGGGATCTGACGTGAGCATCGTTACTCAACTAGGGGAATAAGAATGCAAGGGGATCAGATTATAGAACAACTGACTAACTCAATTGTCAAATGCAAAGGAATTATCATTTCCAAATCATGGGATCAGAAGCAATGCTCTGATTAGGGATGTATAATTTGAATAGCCTTAGGGTACAATCAACGACAATTGGATTGGTCGAGAATCAATTCCAGTTAAAAGAATGGCAGCTCAGCCGGGAAGGTAATTTATAAGGATCAATGATGATTGCGTGTATTCGCAACATATTGAGTCAACAGACTCAAAATGATAATGACAAGGAATGTCAATAAGACTACGAGACTTATGGGATTAACCATAATGCAAGCAAGCAAGAATTTCAAGAGCAAAAGGCTCCAGAGGATTTTCGGAAGATCGAATAGTATTTTGAATACTTTTGTGAAACACATGAACAACTGGGGATGAGCGGATTTTCGACAAGTGCGAGGATTTATTTGAAGGGGTATTCATGTGGCAAAGAACTGCCAGGCAGTAGGCACAAAGTATTCTCGGAATAATAGCGAAAACTTCGGGGTATCTTGTAATAACAAGATAAATGGGGGATGCTCGTATGAATGGCAAGTGTAAGTAGTTATCCATAAGGATTTATCGGTGGTCGGGAATTACAAAAGCGACAGGCACAAGGTCTCGAGAGAATATCGGAGAGTATCTTCAAATTCTTCTGGTTCACGGAGCAATCACCTGTAGTGAGGGGTTCTCCGGGAGGAAGTAGTAACGAGATCCTAAAGTTAGATTTTAGTAAAAATCGTTTAACCCGAATAGAAGAGTGTTCAGAATCCCAGAGTAAAGATCAAGGAGTAAAAGATCCTAATACCACCCAATGGCGACGTGGGCCCGTAAGGCACACAGCCATGTTAGTAAAAGTTTTGCAATGACTAGACTCGACTTCGGCCAAGGAGTGTGGAAAGGGGGATTCCTACAGGCAGTCGGCTCTGATACCAACTTGTGACGCCCCCGATTTGACCGTACACTAATCATACACGCAAACGTGTACGATCAAGATCAGGGACTCACGGGAAGATATCACAACACAACTCTACAAATAAAATAAGTCATACAAGCATCATAATACAAGCCAGGGGCCTCGAGGGCTCGAATACAAGTGCTCGATCATAGACGAGTCAGCGGAAGCAACAATATCTGAGTACAGACATAAGTTAAACAAGTTTGCCTTAAGAAGGCTAGCACAAACTGGGATACAGATCGAAAGAGGCGCAGGCCTCCTGCCTGGGATCCTCCTAAACTACTCATGGTCGTCGTCAGCGGCCTGCACGTAGTAGTAGGCACCTCCAGTGTAGTAGGGTCGTCGTCGACGGTGGCGTCTGGCTCCTGGACTCCAGCATCTGGTTGCGACAACCAGAAAGAAAGGAAAGGGGGAAAAGGGGGGAGAAAGCAACCGTGAGTACTCATCCAAAGTACTCGCAAGCAAGGATCTACACTACATATGCATGGATATATGTGTAAAGGGCCATATCAGTGGACTGAACTGCAGAATGCCAGAATAAGAGGGGGATAGCTAGTCTTATCGAAGACTACGCTTCTGGCAGCCTCCGTCTCGCAACATGTAGAAGAGAGTAGATTGACGTCCTCCAAGTAGCATCTCCAAGTAGCATCTCCAAGTAGCATCTCATAGCATAATCCTACCCGGCGATCCTCCCCTCGTCGCCCTGTGGAAAAGCGATCACCGGGTTGCCTGTGGAACTTGGAAGGGTGTGTTTTATTAAGTATCCGGTTCTAGTTGTCATAAGGTCAAGGTACAACTCCAAGTCGTCCTGTTACCGAAGATCACGGCTATTCGAATAGATTAACTTCCCTGCAGGGGTGCACCACATAACCCAACACGCTCGATCCCATTTGGCCGGACACACTTTCCTAGGTCATGCCCGGCCTCGAAAGATCAACACGTCGCAGCCCCACCTAGGCACAACAGAGAGGTCGGCACGCCGGTCTAAACCTAAGCGCACAGGGGTCTGGGCCCATCGCCCTTAGCACACCTGCACGTTGCGTACGCGGCCGGTGAGCAGACCTAGCAACCTCCATTACAAAGGAAGTTGCGTTAACGCAGTCCAACCCAGCGCGCGCCGCTCAGTCGCTGACGTCAAGAAGGCTTCGGCTGATACCACGACACCGGGATACCCATAACTACTCCCACGTAGATGGTTAGTGCGTATAGACCAAATGGCCAGACTCAGATCAAATACCAAGATCTCGTTAAGCGTGTTAAGTATCCGCGAACGCCGAACAGGGCCAGGCCCACCTGTCTCCTAGGTGGTCTCAACCTGCCCTGTCGCTCCGCCACAAAGATCCACACAGAGGGCCGTCGGGACAAAGGTCCTTTCAGCCCCCAATCCGTGAATCACTCACGGGTACTCTTCGAGCTGACCCGACTTTAGTCACCATCTGTATAGTATGTAAGTATGTATAATATATACCCGTGATCACCTCCCGAGTGATCACGGCCCTATAGTATAGCAAGGCAGACTGACAAGAATGTAGGGCCAATGATGATAAACTAGCATCCTATACTAAGCATTTAGGATTGCGGGTAAGGTATCAATGACTGTAGCAACAATGACAGGCTATGCATCAGAATAGGATTAACGGAAAGCAGTAACATGCTACACTACTCTAATGCAAGCAGTATAGAGGAGAATAGGCGATATCTGGTGATCAAGGGGGGGGGGCTTGCCTGGTTGCCCTGGCAAGAAGGAGGGGTCGTCAACTCCGTAGTCGAACTGGGCAGCAGCAGCGTCGGTCTCGTAGTCTACCGAAGAGAAGAGGGGGAAGAAACAGTAAATACAGTGCAAACATAAGCAAGACGACGCAAGACATGACAAAGAGCGGTGCTAGGTGTGTCCTAACGCAGTATGAGGTGATGCCGGCGAAGGGGGAAAACATCCGGGAAAGTATTCCCGGTGTTCCGTGTTTTCAGGCAGAGGAGCCGGAGGGGGAAGGTTGCGAGTTTGATATGTTAGGGGTGTGTGGCGGACGAACGGGCAGCGTATCCGGATTCGTCTCGTCGTTCTGAGCAACTTTCATGTTGAAAATATTTTAATCCGAGTTACGGATTAAAAGATATGATTTTCTAAAGATTTTACTAATTTCTGTAATTTAATTAATTATTTAAATCCAACATTATCCAGAATAGTAAATGATGACGTCAGCCTGAAATCATGCTGACGTCAGCAGTCAACTGTGCAGTTGACTGGGTCAACTAAGTGTGGGCCCACATGTCATTGGGTGTTTAACTAGCAGGCTAATTAAACCGGGTCAATTAGTTTAATTAGTGGTTAGGTTAATCTAATCTGGTTTAATTAGTTTAATTAATTCTTTAATTAATTAATTAATTATCATTTTAATTATTATTTATTAATTCATTTTCATTTCTTTTTTTTTTGTTCAAGGGGGGTGGGCCCCGTTTGTCTGTGGCACAGAGGCATAGCGGGCGGGGCGCTAGCGGGTGGAGTCGGCGCGGGCGTCGAGCGCGAGCGCCCAGCCCGATTGGGCGCTGCAGACCCTGGTCGCCGGCCACGGTAGGGGCGCCGGAGCAGGGGGAGGCCGATATCCGGGGGCGGGGCAGAGGGGCGAGAGCAAGAGGCGCAGCCTAGCGCCGGTGCGGGGTTGCACGAGAGGGCCGTCAGCGGCCAGTGGGTGGCCGGGGTGCTGGGAGGCGGGGATGGCGGAGACCCTGGCCGGTGCGGCCAGGTGCCGGCGTCGCGGATAGGCGGCTAAGGCGGCCGGTTGCGAGGCGAGGCCACGGTGAGAAGGGCGGAGGCTCCTCGGCGTGAGACAGGGTGAGCTGGGGCAGTGGGTGCGCGTGCGACAGCGGGTGACCGGAGCAAGGGAAGACGGGGTCGGATGGGGAGGTCCTCACCGGCCCTGTAGTTGTGCAAAGTATGCTCGGGGGAGGGGCCAAAGATGCGTTTCCGGCGACGGTGTGGCGGATGGCGGCATCGGGGGCCTTCTCGGTCCAGGAACGGGGAGGAGGGCGAGGATGACGGCGAGCGACGGGCGGGGCGGCACCGGTGATGAGGAGGCACGTCGCTTGGTGATCTGGCGACGGGCGCGGGGAAGACGATGGCCAGCAGCGCCAGGCGGTGAGACGTGGTCGCCAGGACGCAGCGGGAGGCGCTCGGCGAGCGGCGAGGTGGTGGTGGAGTCGGGCCATCACACCCCGATCCAGATCTAGCGGGGGGGAGCGAGAGGGGGAGTGGGGGTGCTGAGTCTCTAGGGTTCGGTCGCCCCAGGGGCTATAGGCGCCGGCTGGGCCGGCCTGGTTGGCCCAGAGGCTAGCTGGGCTGTGGCCCAGTGGGGGGGAGTCTTTCCTTATTATTATTTTTATTATTATTTTCCTGTTTGCAACAAGTTTAGCACCCAAATGATTTTTATAAAATATGGGAGCTGGCTCATAAGTTGTAGTGCATTAGATCCTTGCATCAAAAATTAGTTTGGGTGAAATACTAATTCATATTAAATTTAGATTAATTAAAAGGTTATCAAATGTTGTTGTTTGCCACTGTTTGAGGTTGTTAGGGTCACTCAACTGATCCATTTAATGTTAGTTGCAATTTTATAATTGCCTGTGAATTATTTCTTACTTAATGAACATTTTAGTTTTCAAATTTGGAATTTTTTATTGTTTGCTTGATTTTGAACTTCAATTTGAATCGGTTTTTTTGAATCATCGCAAGATGAACAACAGTAATCGTGGTGACGTGGCATCCTTAGCGAAGGGTTACTCTAGTGTAACTATCCGGGCGTCACACTCGTGCTATCTCTCCCACGCCCCCCCCCCCCCCGGTCGGCACCTCTATCCATGCCTCTCTCGAATACCTAATACACACACATACCTCTCTAGGCCCCGCCAAATGCATCAACTACACATTCACACATGTTACATCATGTACCCCATTGGTCTAAAAAGGCCTCTCTTCACGTTTATTTCGCATACAATATTCCTTTTGAAAGTGTGGCCAAAAAATTATTTTAGAGTTTCTACATATATACAACATTACAAAGTTATATGGAGGAGTACGAACGCTTATTTGCATTGCATGGTGCCCACAATGATATTTATTCCGCACTGTGAATTTGTGTATTTTTATACTATATATAAAGTTATTCACAATAAAGAGAAACGAAGAGCATCTCTCTCTCCATCGCATACCCCCCACTGTACGCCCCTTTCACGTATGCACACAAAACTATCTCCAGGTCCTCTAAAAGTAAGCCCCCAGAAAATTCACGCATGTTTCATCTTTCTCTCACGATATATGCAATGACGATCATTTTATTTGAAGCGAAAGCACGATACGTACATTGGACTTCAGAATCCACTCATTACGGTCACCATTTACATTTAGTGGTTATTATACAGTCACGGGCTCAGCGTACAACTCTGTATTTGCTCATGACATGACTAGTTGACCAGTTAAACGCTCCACGTGGCACCTCTAGTGTTGCACCACATTATCTCACTACCATCGTGCCCACCTGTTGGCTTGTATCTACTCTACATCTACACTCTTATAAAATACATAAAATAGACTCTTATAAAAAACAGAGTTGGTGATGATGGTGTGCTTGCCATCCTGCAATATAGGTCGTCCGATTTATATCTGACGGATAGGAAAGAAACTATGGCAATTTTGCAAAAAGGTACCCACACACCTCTCCACATTTGCAAATAAGGCCTTCCCTCGTTCATCCTTTTCTCTCACAAGATAAACTAGTCATACAAATGCATCTTGATGTTACATGCAACGCACGGGCATCTTGCTAGTAAGAATGAAAACAAATGACAAAAAATATTTGGACGGTGGTTCGAAGTCATGACCGCGGGCACAGTGCACAAGGTGGCCTTGTATTGGTATGTTGAGCTGTCTGTTTTAACACACATGAGCTGGTGTGGTGATTATACACACACGCACGCATGCACACGAACTGCATGCACACAAACACTCACACAAACACATGCACCCACGCACGCATGCAACACTCACACGTACACACGCAGTCATGCACGCACGCAACACTCACACGCACACATGCACGCATGCATGCACACACCAGTACACCACACGACCAACACACACTCTCACGCTCAAGTGCTCGACCTACACGTGCATGCGCACACATCAGGCCCTGATAGATACATACACAACCAGGTGATTCCCGCGCACGGGTTGGAGCCTTGTCGCGCATGCGTAAATTTGTGTTTATCTGACCTTTTCCCTATGCGAACTGACAGGTGGGACCCACAAGGAACGTGGTCATTTTAACTAGTCAACATGGCGCCATGCAGACTATTTGGCCGGTCAACAGATGTAATCCGATGCTGAACCATGAGCAAGTGACCGTATAATCACCGCAAAACGTATATAGTGATCGTAATCAGCTTATTCTGAAGTTCGGTGACCGTATTACGCTTTTCACTCTATAGGCCCTCCAAAATTACATCTCTACACGTTCTCGCATGTTACATCTAACAACTATGCAATACAACACTACTACTACACTCTAACACAATATATCATATGTGTTTTTAGTTTTACTAGATATCATATTGTTACTTAGACCTCTCCCAATGCATTGGTGCTAAAGTGGGGTGCTAAGTGCATTAAAATGCTTAGCAACTAATGTCCCCAATGCATCGGTTCTTAGGTTTTGTAGCTAAGCCTTCTCTATTTAATTGTTTAGTAATAATACTCCTTCATGTATTGGTTGGTAGTCTTTTTGTCTAGGTTCACGTGCTTAGCATTGGTTCTTGTTGGGGTCACCATAATCCTCTCTCTCCTCTTTAATTGCTTTGCCACATCATTTTTCTGCCTATGTGGCATCCTTAGCACCTGTACACCGTGGAGCACTGGGAAAGGCCTTAATTATTCAGTTTGCATACATTAAAATTGCCTTTCAAATGTATGGCCAGTATCATCTACCACTCGGGAAAAATCCCGCCCTTTCCTGTTTAATCGGGTTTGTATCGATGGATCGTGCGAAATAGCAAAACTATAGTACTATACAGTACAAGTGACAGTTCACTGGGCTGTCGTGTCGTGTACTCCTCCGTCGTAAGAGTGGAGCGCTCTCTTTCATAAATCTTCTAGTCCCTTTTGCCGGCATGTGGGACATCAAGCTACCGGGTCCACGTGCCATACCGAAATACAGTGCAGAGCAGCCGGGGTGAAGCACCCCAGTCATGGCGCCGGCGTAGTAATGAGCAATGAGGCATCAAATCACAAAGATGCACCTTTCCCGCAGTTAAGTTGGAGGGATGAAAGCACAAGTGCTCCCTAGGTGGTTTTGGTAATTAATGTCAACATATCTCTTGTTGGACTAACACTTCTATCTAGTATGTTTCAGATAAGTTCAACAATTGAGTGTCATGGACTAAAAGATGTGGGAACTCCTTCAAGATGCTAAGAACAAAGGATTGGCTCAAGCTTCAAGCTCAAGACTCTTCATTTTACATTTTAGTGATCCAAGATCACATTGAGTCTATAGGAAAAGCCAATACTATCAAGAAGGGATGAGGTGTTGCTTAATGAGTTTCTTGCTCCATAGTGCTTAGTGATATGCTCCAAAACCCTCAACTACTTTCCCACTTCCACACATATGACCTACACCCAAAGTCAAACTCGGCCATACCGATTCTTTCTATCCGGCGCCACCGAGTTCAGATGTCATAGCCACTGCCACAAACCCTAGGCAAATCGGTCTCACCGATAGGGATCTCGGTCTCACCGAGATGGCATTGTAATCTATCTGTGTATGTCCATTACCAAAATTGGTCTCACCGAGTTTGAGCAATCGGTACTACCGAGATTACAATGCAAACTTCCTGGTTGACTCATTACCAAAATCGGTCCTACCGAGTTTGTGTAATCGGTCCAACCGAGTTTGCCTGACCAACTCTCTGGTTAGCTAATTAGCAAAATCGGTCCAACCGATTTTGTGTAATCACTCTCACCGAGATTACATTATGCCCTAACCATAACCATATCGGTCCTACCGAGTTGCATATCGGTCCCACCGAAAACCCTAACAGTCATTAGATTTACTAAATCGGTCCGACCGAGTTTGCTGATTCAGTCCCACCGAGTTTGGTAAATTGTGTGTAATGGTTAGATTTTGTGTGGAGGCTATATATACCCCTCCACCTCCTCTTCATTCGTGGAGAGAGCCATCAGAATGTGCCTACACTTCCAGCAGACATTTTCTGAGAGAGAACTACCTACTCATGTGTTGAGGCCAAGATATTCCATTCCTACCATATGAATCTTGATCTCTAGCCTTCCCCAAGTTGCTTTCCACTCAAATCTTCTTTCCACCAGATCCAAATCCTATGAGAGAGAGAGTTGACTGTTGGGGAGACTATCATTTGAAGCACAAGAGCAAGGAGTTCATCATCAACGCACCATTTGTTACATCTTGGAGAGTGGTGTCTCCTAGATTGGCTAGGTGTCACTTGGGAGCCTCCGACAAGATTGTGGAGTTGAACCAAGGAGTTTGTAAGGGCAAGGAGATCGCCTACTTCGTGAAGATCTACCGCTAGTGAGGCAAGTCCTTCGTGCGCGACGACCATGGTGGGATAGACAAGGTTGCTTCTTCGTGGACCCTTCGTGGGTGGAGCCCTTCGTGGACTCGCGCAACCGTTACCCTTCGTGGGTTGAAGTCTCCATCGACGTGGATGTACGATAGCACCACCTATCGGAACCACGACAAAAACATCCGTGTCTCCAATTGCGTTTGAATCCTCCAAAACCCTTCCCTTTACATTCTTGCAAGTTGCATGCTTTACTTTCCGCTGCTCATATACTCTTTGCATGCTTGCTTGTTATGTATTGTGAATGTTAAACTTGTGCCTAAACTCCACTTAAACTTAAAAAGTTAAAAACTGCAACTTTGGTACTTAGTGTCTAATCACCCCCCCTCTAGACACCTCTTCTCAAGGTCCTACAAGTGGTATCAGAGCATTGGTCTCCATTGCCTTGGTTTAATCACCTTTGGAGGAAGATGGATGAGTCTACTTTGGGGACTCCTAGACATAGAGTGCCTATTCTTGATGGAGAGTACTTTCATGAGTGGAAAAATGAGATGCTTGTAATTTTCAATCAATATCATTTGAACAAGTACGTTGCTAGCCCTTGTGCACCTCATGTTGATCCTATGCATCCTACACTTGATGAGTCAATTGACATGATTAGGAATCTTAGAACTGCCAAACTTATCATTAGAGGCTTGCCTAGAAACTTGGTTGGATGTTTGCCTACTCTTAAGTGTGCCTACACTATATGGAAATTTCTTGAGGAACGCCTTCCAAATTATTCCTTGAAAAATCTAGATGAAATTCTCCATAAGTCTGTTGCTTTGAGTAAGATGAATACTAGTGATCCTATGTTTGGTGATCATCTATTTGAGCTTACAAACCTTATGCGTGCCAAAGGAGATGTTGGAATTATTAGTGATATTATTTCCAAAGCTATAAAAATTCATAAGCAAGATCATTGTCAAACTCACTCTAACAAATCACCCTCTCTAGGATTTGATCCACCACATGACAATGTTGAACATGGATACTATGATGAGGATGATGATAGTGACTTCGATCTTGATGATGCAATGAGACACTTTCGTCTTATGGCAAATCTTCGGGGATATATGTCAGGAGGAAAGGAATGGGTTCTTGACAGTGGATGTACCGATCACATGACCGGAGATAAAGACATGTTTCGTGAGCTTGCTAAAAATGATAGTCCTCGAAAGTATGTCACTTTCGGTGACAACTCAAAGGGTAAGGTGGTTGGCCTCGGTAAGGTGGCCATCTCACATGATAGCTCCATTCAGAATGTTATGCTCGTTGAATCTCTTGGCTACAACTTACTTTCAGTATCTAGACTTGCTGATTTCGGTTTCAATGTCCTATTTACTGAAGTAGATTGCCAAGTGTTTTGTAGAGATAATCATAAAATGGTCTTTACCGGTGTGCGTAGAGGTGATCTATACATTGTTGATTTCACTAAAAAGGCTCAACCTAAAACTTGCTTCATTGCTAAATCCTCAAAAGGTTGGTTATGGCATAGATGACTAGGTCACGTTGGCATGAGAAACCTTGACAAGCTTATTAAAGGAAATCATATCCTTGGTGTTAATGATGTCATATTTGATAAGGATAGACTTTGAAGTGCTTGCCAGGCAGGTAAACAGGTTGGAGGAAGGCATCCCGTGAAGAACATCATGACCACAAGGAGGCCACTCGAGCTACTTCACATGGATCTTTTTGGTCCCAACTCTGACAAGAGTCTCGGTGGAAATTCCTTTGGTCTAGTTATAGTTGATGATTTTTCAAGATTTACGTGGGTGTTCTTTCTCGATGATAAATCGCAGGTCCAAAAGATCTTCAAAAACTTCGCTAGGAAGGCCCAAAATCAATTTGAAGTGAAGATCAAGAAGGTTCGCAGCGACAACGGAACGGAGTTCAAGAACACAAATGTGGACACCTTTCTTGACGAAGAAGGGATTTCACACGAGTTCTCGGCTACGTACACACCTCAACAAAATGGAGTTGTTGAGAGGAAGAACCGGACGCTCATCAAAATGGCGAGAACGATGCTTGATGAGTACAAGACACCGAAGCACTTTTGGGCAGAAGCGGTTGAGACAGCTTGTCATGCAACAAATCGCTTGTATCTACACAAGCTACTTGGCAAGACGGAATACGAGCTCCTCACCGGTAGCAAACCCCAAGTTGGATACTTTCGAGTATTCGGCTCAAAGTGCTACATTCTTGATAAGCATCGTCGTTCCAAATATGCTCCCAAGTCTCATGAAGGTTTCCTACTAGGTTATGGCTCAAACTCTCACACTTACCGTGTCTATAACGATTTCACCCGAAAGGTTGAAGAGATGGTAGATGTGAAGTTTGATGAATCTAACGGCTCGCAAGTAGAGCAATTGTCAACTGATGTAGGAGACAAAGATCCTTCAGAAGCAATCCAAGACTTGTCTATTGGCAAGTTCCGTCCAATAGAGGTGAAGGAGAGTACCTCGGCCGTCCAAGTGGAAGCTTCTACTTCACGACAAGGTGAACCAAGAATTGATACGGAAGCATCCACAAGTGGGACTCACCAAGATGAAGAAAACGAGGAAGTGCATCAAGATGAACGTCAACAACCTCCTTCTCCACCACGACAAGAGAACGACAACACCAACAATGAAGAAGGACAAGAAGAAGAAGAACAAGATGAAGAAGAAGTTCAACCAAGAAACAAGCAAAAGCTTTCACGAGTTCGAGCAAGAATTGCTAAAGACCATCCCGTCGAGCAAATCTACAATGATATTCAAACCGGGAGAATCACTCGCTCTAAAACTCGTTTAGCTAACTTTTGTGAAAACTATTCTTTCATCTCTAGCATTCAACCTATGAAGGTCGAAGAAGCATTGGAAGATCCGGATTGGATAAATGCTATGCATGAAGAGCTACACAACTTTGAGAGGAATCAAGTTTGGACATTGGTTGAGAAGCCCGACAACAACCACAACATCATCGATACCAAATGGGTGTTTCACAACAAGCAAGATGAAGATGGACAAGTAGTTCGCAACAAAGCACGTCTCGTTGCCCAAGGCTACACACAAGTCGAAGGTATGGACTATGGTGAAACTTACGCTCCCGTTGCCAGACTTGTGTCCATTCGCATCTTACTTGCCTATGCTAATCACTATGATATCACCTTGTACCAAATGGACATTAAAAGTGCTTTTCTAAATGGTGAAATAGAGGAGGAAGTTTATGTTAAACAACCTCCCGGCTTTGTCAATCCTAAGAAACCCAATTATGTTTACAAACTTGACAAAGCTCTTTATGGTCTTAAACAAGCTCCTAGAGCGTGGTATAAATGCTTGACCAAGTTCCTTATTGAAAAAGGCTTTGAAATTGGAAAAATTGATTCCACACTTTTTACTAAAAGGGATAATGGAGAATTATTTGTATGCCAAATCTATGTTGATGATATTATATTTGGTTCAACTAACCCTCATTTTAGTGAAAAGTTTGGAAAGCTAATGTCAGAGAAGTTTGAGATGTCTATGATGAGTGAACTCAAATTCTTTCTTGGGTTGCAAATCAAGCAAACTAAGGAAGGTACTTTTGTTTCTCAAACAAAGTACACCAAGGACCTATTCAAGAAGTTCAATATGCAAGAATGCAAAGGTATGTCTACACCCATGCCTACTAGTGGACATCTTGATTTGACCAAAGATGGTGAACCGGTTGATCAAAAGGTTTATCGCTCTATGATTGGTTCATTGTTATATCTATGTGCTTCACGTCCCATTATCATGCTAAGTGTGTGCATGTGTGCACGATATCAAGCTGCTCCTAAAGAATGTCATCTTAAGGCCGTGAAAAGGATAGTGAAATACTTAATCCATACACCAATTTTTGGGCTAATTTTTTTAAAATAATACATTTTTTATATTAAATTTCAGAAATATTACGCCGTAATTATATTTTTTTAAAATATTACCCAGTTGGCCTACTGCTGACCGATTGGATCCAGTCGGCCTACTGCTGGCCATTGGCCCCCAGTCAGCCCACTGGCGGCCGATTGGATCCAGTCGACCCACTGCTGGCCGATTGGCCTCAGTCAGCCCACAACTGGCCGATTGGCACCCAGTCTGCTTCCTCTAGGCCGACAGGTGCATGCACCCATCTATCTGTTGAGTAGGTATTTGAAAAATGTTGAAGAAGTATTTGAAAAAATGTTGATCATGCATATAAATATGTTAATCAAGCATTTAAAAATAAAGTTGCACAAGTATTTGAAAATGTTGAACAAATATTTGAAAACTGTTGAATAGGTATTTGAAAAATGTTGAAGAAGTATTTTAAAAAATGTTGATCATGTATATATAAAAATGTTAATCAAGCATTTGCAACAAATGTTGAAGAAGTATTTGAAAAAAATGTTGAACGGGTATTTGAAAAAAAATGTTGAACAAGTATTTAAAAAAATATTGATCATGTAAATAAAAATGTTGAACAAGTATTTGTAAAAATGTTGATCATGTATATAAAAATGTTGAACAAGTATTTGAAAAAAATTGAAAAAGTATTTTTTTGAACAAGTATTTGAAAAAATAATATAGAAAAAAAAAAGAAAAAAGAATGAAATAATGGAGAAGACCGGCTCAGTCATCTCTAGTTAGTCGCGACCCCTTTTCTAACAAGTAATTGGAAACTAATGGGGTGGTTACCTGCTCTGGTGATTGCCATGGAGACCAGGCATCGATCCCCAGCACAGCTAATAACTACCCCACCAGCTTTCAGATGTTAAACTTTTTTTCAAATACTTGTTCAATTTTTAGAAAATACTTGTTTAACATTTTTTAAATACTTGTTCAACATATTTTTAATACTTGTTCAACATTTTTATATACATGAGCAACATTTTTACAAATACTTGTTCAACGTTTATATATATATGATTAATATTTTTTCAAATACTTGTTCAACATTTTTACAAATACTTGTTCAACATTTTTATATACATGATTAATAGTTTTTCAAATACTTGTTCAACATTTTTTTAAATACTTGTTTAACATTTTTTGCAAATGCTTGATTAACATTTTTATATACATGATCAACATTTTTTTAATGCTTCTTTAATATTTTTTAAATACCTATTCAACATTTTTCAAATATTTGTTCAACATCTTTAAAATACTTGTTCAATATTTTTTAAATGCCTGCATAACATATTTATATGCATGATCAACATATTTTTCAAATACTTCTTCAACATTTTTCAAATACCTATTTAACAGATAAATGGGTGCATGCACCTGTCGGCCTAGAGGAAGCAGATTGGGTGTCAATCGGCCAGCAGTGGGCCGACTGAGGCCAATCGGCCAGCAGTGGGCCGACTGGATCCAATCAGCCAGTAGTGGGCCGACTGGGGGGCAATCGGCCAACAGTAGGCTGACTGGATCCAATCAGCCAGCAGTAGGCCGATTGGGTAATATTTTTAAAAAATATAATTACGGCGTAATATTTCTGAAATTTAATATAAAAATGTATTATTTAAATTTTTTTAGCAATTTTTGGCATTTGGTATCCTAAGAGGGCCTCTTTCGATCTTGGTGGCTACTCCGACTCAGACTATGCCGGAGACAAGGTTGATAGAAAGTCCACTTCAGGTACTTGTCAATTTCTTGGTAGATCTCTTGTGTCTTGGTCCTCCAAGAAACAAAACTCGGTATCCTTATCCACCGCCGAAGCAGAGTACATTGCCGCTGGTTCATGTTGTGCTCAATTACTTTGGATGACCCAAACTCTTAAAGATTATGGGATATATGTGAAACATGTTCCATTGCTTTGTGACAATGAAAGTGCTATCAAAATTGGTCATAATCCCGTAAAACACTCTCGAACTAAGCATATTGAAGTTCGTCATCATTTCATTCAAGATCATGTTGCTAAGGGTGACATTAATCTTAAGCATGTTCGCACCGAAAAGCAACTAGCAGATATATTCACTAAACCTCTTGATGAGAAAGTGTTTTGCAAGTTGAGAGGAGAATTGAACATCATAGATGCTTCAAACTTGGAGTAGAAACTCCATTGGATACATGCAAGACATGAGCTTATGACTAATCCTTGATATTTCTCTTATGATGAAAATCTTGTGTCTTGGATAGATTTGCATCTTGCATGTTATATAACCCATGTAGGTACTTGGTTGAATCAAATTCCATGAGATTGTAATCTACTCACATCTTGAGCAATCTCTACATCACCAAGTTTCTACACTATGGTGGTTGAAGACAAGGAAGCACGGAACCATTCAAGCATATCCTTTGACAAATTCTATGTTGAGCTTCATGATTGTCATTTTTGGATACACAAGTGGTCTTCCTTGCATGAACTAACCCATGTAGGTAGATGGACTCAAATTCCAAGTGGTGCTCCCAATTCTTGATGAGCTACATCAACCTTGAGCAACCCACACAAGTTCAACTACATGTTCAACACCACCAACCAAGGTATGTTATTCCATCTGAGAGAAGCTTTACTCCAAGTCATGAGCTAAAGCAACTCGACAAGATATGAATACATCAAGATGCTTAAATGAAAAATGGCAACCCCATTTTGAGCTTAAACGATGAGTATGACCTATGATCAAGTGATCTCACTTGACTCCTAAGTCAATATACTCTAACATAGGTGACTTTGTCGTCGACCATCTCTAGATGAAGTTCTCTTGTGTTCTTTTCTGTGTTTTTGCATTCGTCTCATGCATATTTGTTTCCTCTTTCAAAAAAAACTTCATCTAGATTTCTTTCTATTTTTTCTGCATTTTCTGCATCCAATTCATTGCATATCATTCAGTAAATTCCTTGCAAATCTTTGTGAGATCTTACTACTCTAGTGAGCTGAGGTGACAAGTGTTTTCTCTGTGATGAACTCAGTCTCACCGATTTGTTGTTTTTGGTTCAACCGAATTCTTTCGGTACAACCGAAGCATACCACTCGGTGCCACCGATTTCACAACAGGAAAAATAGTTTGCCACTTATTCTGTGTTTCTTCTGATCCAACTCCACTCAATGAATCTTGTCCTCTACAAGCATCACATTTTTATAAATGCTTTGTGCTGTGACTCAAGGATCAAACCCTTCTTGGAAATTGATGTCAAAGGGGGAGAGAGAGATCACATCAAAGCTTATCACTTAGGGAGATCACATCAGAGAGAGAGAGAGAGTATCACCTCTTCAGAGGGAGAAAGAGATCTCCAGGGGGAGAGAATACTCAAGTAGAAAGTATTTATCAAGGATCCCAGATGCTTGGTGTTCAAGAGGAGAGAAGCCACATGTCTTCTTGAGGGGAAAGACATGTTCATATGTGCTTATTTGCATTAGCTCTGTTCATTTATATCTTTCAGCTCTGATTTTCTGTTCCCTATCTTCTCCCAGTATCCCATGCTAGATTCAGGGGGAGCAAGACATCTAAGGGAAAGACATCATTTAAATTCATTGCATATCTTTACTCTTGGGGACATGTCTAATCCAATGTGGTACTTAGTACTCACTCTCTACATGCCATCCCAGTCTTGGTATTCTTGTGGTGTCTTCTGTTTGCTCTGGCTAGTAGATGTACATGTGTTATCTAACCTTGTTTACGCAGGTTCATTCCATCCTAAGCCAACTCAAGACTACAAGGTAAGTATATGCATCACAATCATATGTATGAGGAATTCTTGCTGATGTACATACTGTTTGCAAGAGGAACTCATGGGCATGAAGGTATTTTCTTTAATATTCTTTGCTCTGATGCATATGGCCAAGATACATGTAAGACATTGCCTGCTCTATCATGGTTATGCTCTCACATGCTTCTATATTCCATATTCACATGATTGCATACATTTAGGGGGAGCCTATGCTTGTTACATGTCTTTCCAAAGCTTTACTTGCTATTCTTTATATCTTTATCTAAAGCTCTGATGTATGTTGTCATCAATTACCAAAAAGGGGGAGATTGAAAGCACAAGTGCTCCCTAGGTGGTTTTGGTAATTAATGTCAACATATCTCTTGTTGGACTAACACTTCTATCTAGTATGTTTCAGATAAGTTCAACAATGGAGTGGCATGGACTAAAAGATGTGGGAACTCCTTCAAGATGCTAAGAACAAAGGATTGGCTCAAGCTTCAAGCTCAAGACTCTTCATTTTACATTTTAGTGATCCAAGATCACATTGAGTCTATAGGAAAAGCCAATACTATCAAAAAGGGTTGAGGTGTTGCTTAATGAGTTTCTTGCTCCACAGTGCTTAGTGATATGCTCCAAAACCCTCAACTACTTTCCCACTTCCACACATATGACCTACACCCAAAGTCAAACTCGGCCATACCGATTCTTTCTATCCGGCGCCACCGAGTTCAGATGTCATAGCCACTGCCACAAACCCTAGGCAAATCGGTCTCACTGATAGGGATCTCGGTCTCACCGAGATGGGATTGTAATCTCTCTGTGTATGTCCATTATCAAAATCGATCTCACCGAGTTTGAGCAATCGGTACTACTGAGATTACAATGCAAACTTCCTGGTTAACTCATTACCAAAATCGATCCTACCGAGTTTGTGTAATCGGTCCAACCGAGTTTGCCTGACCAACTCTCTGGTTAGCTAATTACCAAAATCGATCCAACCGAGTTTGTGTAATCGGTCTCACTGAGATTACGTTATGCCCTAACCCTAACCATATCGGTCCTATCGAGTTGCATATCGGTCCCACCGAAAACCCTAACGGTCACTAGATTTACTAAATCAGTCCGACCGAGTTTGGTAAATTGTGTGTAACGGTTAGATTTTGTGTGGAGGCTATATATACCCCTCCACCTCCTCTTCATTCATGGAGAGAGCCATCAGAACGTGCCTAAACTTCCAGCATACATTTTCTGAGAGAGAACTACCTACTCATGTGTTGAGGCCAAGATATTCCATTCCTACCATATGAATCTTGATCTCTAGCCTTCCCCAAGTTTCTTTCCACTCAAATCTTCTTTCCACTAGATCCAAATCCTATGAGAGAGAGTTGAGTGTTGGGGAGACTATCATTTGAAGCACAAGAGCAAGGAGTTCATCATCAATGCACCATTTGTTACTTCTTGGAGAGTGGTGTCTCCTAGATTGGCTAGGTGTCACTTGGGAGCCTCCGACAAGATTGTGGAGTTGAACCAAGGAGTTTGTAAGGGCAAGGAGATCGCCTACTTCGTGAAGATCTACCGCTAGTGAGGCAAGTCCTTCGTGGGCGACGGCCATGGTGGGATAGACAAGGTTGCTTCTTTGTGGACCCTTCGTGGGTGGAGCCCTCCGTGGACTCGTGCAACCGTTACCCTTCGTGGGTTGAAGTCTCCATCAACGTGGATGTACGATAGCACCACCTATCGGAACCACGACAAAAACATCCATGTCTCCAATTGCGTTTGAATCCTCCAAAACCCTTCCCTTTACATTCTTGCAGGTTGCATGCTTTACTTTCCGCTGCTCATATACTCTTTGCATGCTTGCTTGTTATGTATTGTGAATGTTAAACTTGTGCCTAAACTCCACTTAAACTTAAAAAGTTAAAAACTGCAACTTTGGTACTTAGTGTCTAATCAACCCTCCCCCCCCCTCTAGACACCTCTTCTCAAGGTCCTACAAGGGACGAAGTAATAATGCTAAAAAAAGAAGTTGGAGGGACGAAGCAACCATCATTTCACTCGTTGCTGAATCCGCTTCTCCCTCATCTTCTTCAACTTAACCACGTGTTGCTTCTGCCGTTGTTCTGCCTGATGTGGGACGCAGATCGGCTTGGTAAAGCACTGACACGTGGGACCGCATGTTAGCAAACCGCCAGGACAAGGTCCTCTGAAAATAAGAAACCTCCCCCACCATCCACGCGGCAAAATCACCTCCTTTTTACTAATCTTGATTCTATAAATTTTTAGATCAATATAATTGAGATTTGTATAGATAGCATACAGGAGCAAAACCAAGTGGTACGATTAAGGGCATCCACAATGTGTAGCCAAATGTGAAAATGGCTTTTGGCATCATGGGAACTATTGTGGACGGTGTTGCCAAAGCCAAAAAGGTGGAACTGAAGCTCCCTGATTGATTGATTGAAGGAATAGAAAAATGCAACATCTCTCCTCTTTCTCCCATGCTTGGACGCATGTAGTACAGTATAGAGCACAGAGTCTACTCCCCTGTCCCTTCTATCACAAATCACAAAGCAGTGAGGCGTCGAATCACAAAATCACGGACGAAGCAACCATCATTTCACTCTTTGCTGACTCTGCTTCTCCATTGTCTTCTTCGAGAAACCATCTCACCGCACTAAGCTAGACGGACGATGCTATTGTGTACTCCTAGTAGTACTAGTCCTTTGGTTTAACGGACTTCCTGGATGCAAATAAGGAGGTTGTCTCGGCTTGCAGGCGGCACTTGCGAATGACTTACCGTGGTCTCCCTCAATGGTGTTCTCCGTCGAATGCACTTCGGCAAACCAAAAAAAAAAGATATCGTCGATGTCACCGCAATGGGGAAGGAAGTCAAATATAGTTACTACCTCCATTTTTTGTACACAAGGCCAGTATATCAAAATTATAATTTGCAAAAGGCCACTAACACTAATCGAGGCAAAATTGATGGGGTTTGCCTCATACTAACAACCAAGGACATTAATATCCCCTGCATGCATGCGGAAGTGAGAAGGTTGGTTTGCATGCCGCTGCATTAATCAAGTGATGAGGAGTGAGATGGTTAGCTCTTTGGTCTTTGGAGAAAAAAATACGCATTAATTGACACGTGAAACGAGGATTTGTATCGATTAAATCCCGCGAAGGAAAACCCCGCCTTTCTTTTTTAACACTAGTACTCCAAGTACGTATGTACTTATCCTGTTTGGGTCTAGGCCTTGCATTGCCAAACTTCGCCACACATTTTTGCCAAGCTTGCCTAAAGTTTTCAAAATGAGAAAGAGGTACACTTGCGCACGGCTGTCGCGGTCGCACCGCACCACACGGTCGCTCCTGCACGCCGCAAACCCAACCAAGGGAACGCACCCTCACTGACACGTGTTGTCGCATGTGAACAAGCCAAACTCAGCCATCCTATCGCCGACACATAATTTTCGTTCATAGAGTATGTTTATCCAACCGCATGTTTGTTGGAAATATGCCCTAGAGGCAATAATAAAAGTATTATTATTATATTTCCTTGTTCATGATAATTGTCTTTTATTCATGCTATAACTGTATTATCCGGAAATCGTAATACACATGTGAATACATAGACCACAATATGTCCCTAGTGAGCCTCTAGTTGACTAGCTCGTTGTGATCAACAGATAGTCATGGTTTCCTGGCTATGGACATTGGATGTCGTTGATAACGGGATCACATCATTAGGAGAATGATGTGATGGACAAGACCCAATCCTAAGACTAGCACAAAAGATCGTGTAGTTCATTTGCTAGAGCTTTGCCAATGTCAAGTATCTCTTCCTTCGACCATGAGAGCGTGTAACTCCTGGATACCGTAGGAGTGCTTTGGGTGTATCAAACGTCACAACGTAACTGGGTGACTATAAAGGTGCACTACAGGTATCTCCGAAAGTATCTATTGTTTTATGCGGATCGAGACTGGGATTTGTCACTCCGTGTAAACGGAGAGGTATCTCTGGGCCCACTCGGTAGGACATCATCATATGCGCAATGTGACCAAGGAGTTGATCACGGGATGATGTGTTACGGAACGAGTAAAGTGACTTGCCGGTAACGAGATTGAACAAGGTATTGGATACCGACGATCGAATCTCGGGCAAGTAACATACCGATAGACAAAGGGAATTGAATACGGGATTGATTAAGTCCTTGACATCGTGGTTCATCCAATGAGATCATCGTGGAACATGTGGGAGCCATCATGGGTATCCAGATCCCGCTGTTGGTTATTGACCGGAGAACGTCTCGGTCATGTCTACATGTCTCCCGAACCCGTAGGGTCTACACACTTAAGGTTCGATGACGCTAGGGTTATAAAGGAAGTTTGTATGTGGTTACCGAATGTTGTTCGGAGTCCCGGATGAGATCCCGGACGTCACGAGGAGTTCCGGAATGGTCCGGAGGTAAAGATTTATATATGGGAAGTCCTATTTTGGCCACCGGAAAATGTTCGGGATTTTTCGGTATTTTACCGGGAAGGTTCTAGAAGGTTCCAGAGTGGGGCCCACCTGCATGGGGGGACCCACATGGACGTGGGTAGTGGGGGAAAGGCCCCACACCCCTGGTCAAGGCGCACCAAGATCCCCCCTTAGAAGGAATAAGATCATATCCCGAAGGGATAAGATCAAGATCCCTAAAAAGGGGGGATAACAATCGGTGGGGAAGGAAATAATGAGATTTCTTTCCTCCCACCTTGGCCAACGCCCCAATGGACTTGGAGGGCAAGAAACCAGCCCCTCCACCCCTATATATAGTGGGGAGGCTCATGGGATCTATACACGAAGTTCTGGCACAGCCCTACCTCTCTTCCTACTCCTCCTCTCCCATGGTGCTTGGCGAAGCCCTGCTGGATTGCCACGCTCCTCCACCACCACCACGCCGTTGTGCTGCTGTTGGATGGAGTCTTCCTCAACCTCTCCCTCTCTCCTTGCTGGATCAAGGCGTGGGAGACGTCACCGGGCTGTACGTGTGTTGAACGTGGAGGTGCCGTCCGTTCGGCACTAGGATCATCGGTGATTTGAATCACGACGAGTACGACTCCATCAACCCCGTTCACTTGAACGCTTCCGCTTAGCAATCTACAAGGGTATGTAGATGCACTCTCTTTCTACTCGTTGCTGGTCTCTCCATAGATAGATCTTGGTGACACGTAGGAAAATTTTGAATTTCTGCTACGTTCCCCAACAGTGGCATCATGAGCTAGGTCTATTGCGTAGATTCTTTGCACGAGTAGAACACAAAGTAGTTGTGGGTGTTGATGTTGTTCAATATGCTTACCGTTACTAGTCCAATCTTGTTTCGACGGTATTGTGGGATGAAGCGGCCCGGACCGACCTTACACGTACTCTTACGTGAGACAGGTTCCACCGATTGACATGCACTTGGTGCATAAGGTGGCTAGCGGGTGCCAGTCTCTCCCACTTTAGTCGGAACGGATTCGATGAAAAGGGTCCTTATGAAGGGTAAATAGCAATTGGCATATCACGTTGTGGTCTTGCGTAGGTAAGAAACGTTCTTGCTAGAAACCCATAGCAGCCACGTAAAACATGCAACAACAATTAGAGGACGTCTAACTTGTTTTTGCAGGGTATGCTATGTGATGTAATATGGCCAAGAAGAATGTGATGAATGATATGTGATGTATGAGATTGATCATGTTCTTGTAATAGGATTCACGACTTGCATGTCGATGAGTATGACAACCGGCAGGAGCCATAGGAGTTGTCTTTATTTATTGTATGACCTGCGTGTCATTGAAGAACGCCATGTAAACTACTTTACTTTATTGCAAACGCGTTAGTCATAGAAGTAGAAGTAGTCGTTGGCGTGACAACTTCATGAAGACACGATGATGGAGATCATGATGATGGAGATCATGGTGTCGTGCCGGTGACGATGATGATCATGGAGCCCCGAAGATGAAGATCAAAAGGAGCAAAATGATATTGGCCATATCATGTCACTATTTGATTGCATGTGATGTTTATCATGTTTATGCATCTTGTTTGCTTAGGACGACGGTAGTAAATAAGATGATCCCTTACAAAATTTCAAGAAGTGTTCTCCCCTAACTGTGCACCGTTGCTACAGTTCGTCGCTTCTAAGCACCACGTGATGATCGGGTGTGATGGATTCTTACGTTCACATACAACGGGTGTAAGACAGTTTTACACAGCGAAAACACTTAGGGTTAACTTGACGAGCCTAGCATGTGCAGACATGGCCTCGGAACACGGAGACCGAAAGGTCGAGCATGAGTCGTATGGTAGATACGATCAACATGAAGATGTTCACCGATGATGACTAGTCCGTCTCACGTGATGATCGGACACGGCCTAGTTGACTCGGATCATGTGATCACTTAGATGACCAGAGGGATGTCTATCTAAGTGGGAGTTCATAAGATGAACTTAATTATCCTGAACATAGTCAAAAGACCTTTTGCAAATTATGTCGTAAGCTCGCGCTTTAGTTCCACTGTTTAGATATGTTCCTAGAGAAAATATAGTTGAAAGTTGATAGTAGCGATTATGCGATCAGTAGAAAGCTTATGTCCTTAATGCACCGCTCAGTGTGCTGAACCCCAGCGTCGTTTGTCGATGTTGCGAACATCGGACATACACGTTTTGATAACTACGTGATAGTTCAATTAAATGGTTTAAGTAGAGGCACCAAAGACGTTTTCGAAACGTCGCGGAACATATGAGATGTTTCGAGGGCTGAAATTGGGATTTCAGGCTCGTGCCCACGTCAAGAGGTATAAGACCTCCGACGATTTTCTTAGCCTGCAAACTAAGGGAGAAAAGCTCAATCGTTGAGCTTGTGCTCAGATTGTCTGAGCACAACAATCACTTGAATCGAGTGGGAGTTGATCCTCCAGATGAGATAGTGATGTTTCCCCAAAGTCATTGCCACCAAGCTGCTAGAGCTTCATGATTAACTATAACATCTCAGGGATAGATATGATGATCCTTGAAATATTCATGATGTTTGACACCGCGAAAGTAGAAATCAAGAAGGAGCATCAATTTTTGATGGTTGGTGAAACCACTAGTTTCAAGAAGGGCAAGGGAACAAAGGGATACTTCATGAAACGGCAATTCAGCTGTTGCTCTAGTGAAGAAACCCAAGGTTGAACCCAAACCCGAGACTAAGTGCTTCTGTAATAAGGGGAACAACCACTGGAGCAGCATTACCCTAGATACTTGGTAGATGAGAAGGATGGCAAGGTCGATAGAAGTATATTGGATATACATTATGTTAATGTGTACTTTACTAGTACTCCTAGTAGCACCAGGGTATTGGATACCGGTTCGGTTGCTAAGTGTTAGTAACTCGAAATAAAAGCTACGGAATAAACGGAGACTAGCTAAAGGTGAGCTGACGATATATGTTGGAAGTGTTTCCAAGGTTGATATGATCAAGCATCGCACGCTCCCTCTACCACCGAGATTGGTGTTTGCGTTGAGCATAGACATGATTGGATTATGTCTATCGCAATACGGTTATTCATTTAAGGAGAATAATGGTTACTCTATTTTTGAATAATACCTTCAATGGTCTTGCACCTAAAGGAATGGTTTATTGAATCTCGGTCGTAGTGATACACATTTTCATGCCAAAAGATATAAGATAGTAATGATAGTACCACTTACTTGTGGCACTGCCATGTAAGTCATAATGGTATAAAACGCATGAAGAAGCTCCATGTTGATGGATCTTTGGACTCACTTGTTTTTGAAAAGTTTGAGACATGCGAACCATGTCTATTGGTGTATATGCATGAAGAAACTCCATGCAAATGGATCGTTCAGACTCACTTGATTTTGAATCACTTGAGATATGCAAATCATACCACATGGGCAAGATGACTGAAAAGCCTCATTTTCAGTAAGATGGAACAAGATAGCAACTTGTTGGAAGTAACACATTTTGATGTGTGCAGTCGAATGAGTGCTGAGGCATGCAGTGAATATCATTATGTTCTTACTTCACAGATGATTCGAGTAAATGTTGAGTATATTTACTTGATGAAACACAAGTCTGAATTATTGAATGGTTCAAGTAATTTCAGAGTGAAGTAGCAGATCATTGTGACAAGAGGATAAAATGTCTATGATATGATCATAGAGATGAATATCTGAGTTACGAGTTTTGGCACACAATTAAGACATTGTGGAAATTGTTTCGCAATTAATACCGCCTGGAACACCATAATGTGATGGTGTGTCCGAACATCATAGTTGCACCCTATTGGATATGGTGCGTACCATGATGTCTCTTATCGAATTACCACTATCGTTCATGGGTTAGGCATTAGAGACAACCACATTCACTTTAAATAGGGCACCACGTAATTCCGATGAGATGACACCATATGAATTATGGTTTAGAGAAACCTAAGTTGTCGTTTCTTAAAAGTTTGGGGCTGCGACGCTTATATGAAAAAGTTTCAGGTTGATAAGCTCGAACCCAAAGCGGATAAAATGCATCTTCATAGGAAACCCAAAACAGTTGGGTATACCTCCTAATTCAGATCCGAAAGCAATATGGATTGTTTCTAGAATCGGGTCCTTTCTCGAGGAAAAGTTTCTCTCGAAAGAATTGAGTGGGAGGATGGTGGAGACTTGATGAGGTTATTGAACCGTCTCTTCAACTAGTGTGTGACAGGGCACAGGGAGTTGTTCCTGTGGCACCTACACCAATTGAAGTGGAAGCTTATGATATTGATCATGAAACTTTGGATCAAGTCACTCCCAAACCTCGTAGGATGACAAGGATGCGTACTACTTCAGAGTGGTACGTAATCCTGTCTTGAAGGTCATGTTGCTAGACAACAATGAACCTACGAGCTATGGAGAAGCGATGGTGGGCCCGGATTCCGATAAATGGCTTGAGGCCATAAAATCCGAGAGAGGATCCATGTATGAAAACAAAGTGTAGACTTTGGCAGAACGGCTCGATGGTCGTAAGGCTAATGAGTACAGATGGATTTCAAAAGGAAGACGGACAATGATGGTAAATGTCACCATTAAGAAAGCTCGACTTGTCGTTAAGATGTTTTCCGACAAGTTCAAGGAGTTGACTACGATGAGATTTTCTCACTCGTAGCGATGCTAAGAGTCTGTTGGAATTATATTAGCGATTACTGCATTATTTATGAAATCTTGCAGATAGGATGTCAAAACATTGTTTCCTCGACGATTTTAATGAGGAAAGGTTGTATGTGATACAATCGGAAGGTTTTGTCAATCCCGAAAGATGCTAATAAGTATGCAAAGCTCCAGCAATCCTTCTAAGGACTGGAGTGAGCATCTCGGAGTTGGAATGTATGCTTTGATGATGATAAATTTTTTTGGGTTTGTACAAAGTTTATGAGAAACTTGTATTTCCAAAGAAGTGAGTGGGAGCACTATAGAATTTCTGATGAGTATATGTTGTTGACATATTGTTGATCAGAAATGATGTAGAATTTCTGGAAAGCATATAGGGTTATTTTGAAAGTGTTTTTCAATGGAAAGCCTGGATTAAGCTACTTGAACATTGAGCATCAAGATCTATAAGGATAGATCAAAATGCTTAATAATACTTTCAAATGAGCACATACCTTGACATGATCTTGAAGGTGTTCAAGATGGACCAGTCAAAGAAGGAGTTCTTGCCTGAGTTGTAAGGTACGAAGTTAAGACTTAAAGCTCGACCACGGCAGAATAGAGAGAAAGGACGAAGGTCGTCCCCTATGCTTAAGACGTAGGCTCTTCAGTATGCTATGCTGTGTACCGCACCTGAAGTGTGCCTTGCCATGAGTCAGTCAAGGGGTACAAGAGTGATCCAAGAATGGCTCACAGGACAGCGGTCAAAGTTATCCTTAGTAACTAGTGGACTAAGGAATTTTCTCGATTATGGAGGTGGTAAAAGAGTTCGTCGTAAAGGTTATGACGATGCAAGCTTGACACCTATCCGGATAGCTCTGAGTAGAGAGACCGGATACATATAATGGAGCAATAATTTAGAATAGCTCCAAGTAGAACAGTTGTTTGGAATAGCTCCAAATAGAGCGTGGTAGCTGCATCTAGGAGATGACATAGAGATTTGTAAAGCACACACGGATCTGAAAGGTTCAGACCCGTTGACTAAAACCTCTCTCACAAGCAACATGATCAAACATAAAACTCATTGAGTGTTAATCACATAGTGATGTGAACTAGACTACTGACTCTAGTAAACTCTTGGGTATTAGTCACATGGCGATGTGACCTGTGAGTGTTAATCACATGGCGATGTGAACTAGATTATTGACTCTAGTGCAAGTGGGAGACTGTTGGAAATATGCCCTAGAGGCAATAATAAAAGTATTATTATTATATTTCCTTGTTCATGATAATTGTCTTTTATTCATGCTATAACTGTATTATCCGGAAATCGTAATACACATGTGAATACATAGACCACAATATGTCCCTAGTGAGCCTCTAGTTGACTAGCTCGTTGTGATCAACAGATAGTCATGGTTTCCTGGCTATGGACATTGGATGTCGTTGATAACGGGATCACATCATTAGGAGAATGATGTGATGGACAAGACCCAATCCTAAGACTAGCACAAAAGATCGTGTAGTTCATTTGCTAGAGCTTTGCCAATGTCAAGTATCTCTTCCTTCGACCATGAGAGCGTGTAACTCCTGGATACCGTAGGAGTGCTTTGGGTGTATCAAACGTCACAACGTAACTGGGTGACTATAAAGGTGCACTACAGGTATCTCCGAAAGTATCTATTGTTTTATGCGGATCGAGACTGGGATTTGTCACTCCGTGTAAACGGAGAGGTATCTCTGGGCCCACTCGGTAGGACATCATCATATGCGCAATGTGACCAAGGAGTTGATCACGGGATGATGTGTTACGGAACGAGTAAAGTGACTTGCCGGTAACGAGATTGAACAAGGTATTGGATACCGACGATCGAATCTCGGGCAAGTAACATACCGATAGACAAAGGGAATTGAATACGGGATTGATTAAGTCCTTGACATCGTGGTTCATCCAATGAGATCATCGTGGAACATGTGGGAGCCATCATGGGTATCCAGATCCCGCTGTTGGTTATTGACCGGAGAACGTCTCGGTCATGTCTACATGTCTCCCGAACCCGTAGGGTCTACACACTTAAGGTTCGATGACGCTAGGGTTATAAAGGAAGTTTGTATGTGGTTACCGAATGTTGTTCGGAGTCCCGGATGAGATCCCGGACGTCACGAGGAGTTCCGAAATGGTCCGGAGGTAAAGATTTATATATGGGAAGTCCTATTTTGGCCACCGGAAAATGTTCGGGATTTTTCGGTATTGTACCGGGAAGGTTCTAGAAGGTTCCAGAGTGGGGCCCACCTGCATGGGGGGACCCACATGGACGTGGGTAGTGGGGGAAAGGCCCCACACCCCTGGTCAAGGCGCACCAAGATCCCCCCTTAGAAGGAATAAGATCATATCCCGAAGGGATAAGATCAAGATCCCTAAAAAGGGGGGATAACAATCGGTGGGGAAGGAAATAATGAGATTTCTTTCCTCCCACCTTGGCCAACGCCCCAATGGACTTGGAGGGCAAGAAACCAGCCCCTCCACCCCTATATATAGTGGGGAGGCTCATGGGAGCTATACACGAAGTTCTGGCACAGCCCTACCTCTCTTCCTACTCCTCCTCTCCCATGGTGCTTGGCGAAGCCCTGCTGGATTGCCACGCTCCTCCACCACCACCACGCCGTTGTGCTGCTGTTGGATGGAGTCTCCTCAACCTCTCCCTCTCTCCTTGCTGGATCAAGGCGTGGGAGACGTCACCGGGCTGTACGTGTGTTGAACGCGGAGGTGCCGTCCGTTCGGCACTAGGATCATCGGTGATTTGAATCACGACGAGTACGACTCCATCAACCCCGTTCACTTGAACGCTTCCGCTTAGCAATCTACAAGGGTATGTAGATGCACTCTCTTTCTACTCGTTGCTGGTCTCTCCATAGATAGATCTTGGTGACACGTAGGAAAATTTTGAATTTCTGCTACGTTCCCCAACAATGTTGGGGAGTATCCGTACGGCCTGTGCGGTAGTCTGTTGGGGAAGAAGAAGAGGTGAGGAAGAAGGAAAGAAAGGTTAGGAGATATAGGATATTCATCCAACCACCTGAAATGGTAGACTGACCCAAGTTAGGTGACTTGCATAACAAATATATGTTTTTACACAACAAAAGATCCATAAAAACAACAACATAAAGAAAAACTATCACTGCTCGCTTGTGGGACCGCAGTTGAGAGCAAACCGACGTCCCTCCCCCTCCCCCGCCCGCGTCATTTATTATACTACCACTCCCTCCGTTTTATGTGGAGTAAATAAAAACAGAGGGAGTATACTACGGATGAGGCTCCCTTGACGTGGCCGAACCCATTGAGTAACTGACATGCGGGGCCTAGCAAGCATGGGGTCCGCCAGTAAGTGACCGAAAGGGAGGGTAAGGCAGGGATACCTACGTTAGAGGATCCACTTCCACTACTACTCCCTCCTTCCATTTACTATATAGGGCCTAATGCGTTTTTCGAGGTTAACTTTGACCAAATGTTAGAGTAATAATATATGACATGCAACTTGCACAAAGCATACGGTCAAATTCATATGTGAAAGGAGTTTCCAATTATATATTTTTCACATTATACATCTCATGTACTATTAATCTTGTCAATAGTCAAATGCGGTTTTAAAAATGCATCAGAGCATGGTTAATAATATAGCCAGTCGATGGCTATGAGGGACTGCCATGTCATCTATAGCCATCATCTATTATATGCACTCATGCGGTAGTGTGGGCTATAAGGCTGGCTATTTCCCGCAAAAATATATATAAGGTTGGCTATTGTATTAGTACTTTTTTCCATCTCCTCTCTATCTCTTTCTTCATATTTACTGTACTATTTAACTAGGAATGCTTATATAGCTAAGGCTCTTGCATGAGAGCTCACTCCCCTTACTTTTTCATATCTCTCTCCTCCACATAGGCCCTATATAAATGGAAGGAGGGAGTACAGATGTTGTCAGTACTCCACGTGTACTATTGGACAGGGAGCTTAAAAAAGTTACTATTGGACTGGCTATACATGGTGAAATCCTAGTAGGAAGAGCATGCGCGAGAACAAGCACATTCACGTGGTTGAAAACAAATTGAAAACCATCTCGAGTATACGTACGAATCTAACAATATTGATTGGGCGTTGTTGAATGTTGATACCTTTTTGATCAAAGTAGAGATACTTTGACTACACATAAAACTTATATGTAAACTAGAAAGGATAGGAGGGAGTATATTGTACGTTCAAAAACGAAACGAACATTGAATACCCTTTATATATGATTTGTGGATGCTATGATCACCGGTTCAAAATTTTGAATCCGCCTTAGGTATCACGTGCCCCCACTCGTTCTCTCTCGATTTCATCTCGGGGTCCGGAGATCGATTGAAAGAGGACTAGGGTGGGTACATGCGAATGATACTCGGCGGAATGTTCAAATGAGGCATGCGGGAGGATGGACTTGATCGGAGGGCGACACGATCGATGGAGAAGAGAGTTGGAGAGGAATGAGAAATAAGAAAACGCCACATGATTATACTTGAACGGCTCAAATAAACAATAAGTTGTCTCGCTTGGCCTACATAGTGAAAGGCCTAATGCGCAACACGGAGCACTGACGCTCGAATATGGCCAGGAAAACAGGGAAACCGACATGTGGGGCACACCCGTCGGGATGACGTGGCGCAGACTAGTCCAATGGAGGAGCTGGCCCATGACCTCCTCGCCACCGACAACCGTTCATGTGGGTCGTTGGGGCCAACAACATGGCGCAGCTCCAGCACCGCCTCTGGACACGGCAACCGCGGTGAGCAACAAGCTCATATGGTCGCTAGACACGGTCGGTTTCAATGTGCCGAGGGTGGCATTAGTGTTGTGGCACGACCAACAGTATGTTTGGTTTGTGCCCAAGGTTTCCCCATCAAAGCATTGGGTAGCCAAAATTTTGGTTGAAGTATTGGTTGCCCATGATTTGGCCGACATTGGCAAGAAAAATGAACTAGAGTTGGCTAGAGTTCATTGGCATGCCAAAAAATGGCAACCATCCAAACAAATACCAATCTTTGGGTCATGACCAAAATTTTGTTAAGATGCACTTTGGCCACAATCCAAACACACCCCAACATCCGGCTCGTCGAGGATGCACGGGGCGCCGCGACGCATCCGCGGAGTGGTGTAGCGCGGCCAACTGCATCCTCAGGACCCGAGATCATGCCGGGTCATCTTGCTTTTTCAATGACATGCGGGGATCGCATGTGAGAAAAGGGCATCTCCAATGTTGCTATGACCATAGTTGACAACCCTGGCACACCAAAACCCTCGTCCCTCGCGCCGTCGCGCAGTGCGTTCCCAGCCGGCGTCAGCTGCCCGCATTCATGCCGTCCATTCGTATGTCGTCGTTAAGAGGCTCGGTGCCCGAGGAACCAACTCCGACGACTTAATGACGCACCCGGACGCTTGGCCTCACCGGAATGCGCTACTTAAAGTGGCAACGCCCAGCTAACCTCCACACCATAGCGCATCGTCCTCCTACCTGGCACCACATCTGCCATGACCGCAAGTGCGAATGCTCTGCGGGAGAGCTTGTCTTCGGGGATGAAGCTCGAGGTCACCGCCCTCTCTCAACTCGCCTCTCGTGATGCAATAGCGGCGTAGCCGGACGCGGACGCGACCGCACAAGCGGTGGCCACGCTGGCGGCCAACGACGGCAGCACCGTCAGCCATGCGTCCTACTTGCTGCCGTCCAACGTCTGGCACCGCCGAGGTCGGGGACTCCTCCGAGGATGAGTAGGGCATGGGAGGCGGCAGGGCATGGTGTGCCAACTGGCCGGTCCGTATCCCGTGTTCTACTCTTCCTCGCCGGAGACCGCACCTTCACTTCACGGGTCTTGAACCCCGCTCCCATGCATAGAGATCGCAGATGGAGGACGTCGGTTGCCACCATAGAATAGGTTTAGGGTCAGGTTTCTTTTATTTTTCTGTCCTATAAAAGTTCGAAATGTAATGAAAATCTGTCGTGTTTGCATTAATCTCGGCCGGTGTATATGAACTTTCACAATAATATAGTATATTGTAGGAGTACTAGCAAGATGCCCGTGCGTTGCATGGAAGACCAAGATCTTGTGGGAGAAAAGGATGAACGAGGGAAAGCCTTATCTGCAAATGTGGAGAGGAGTGCGGGTAAATTGTCATAGTTTCCTTCCTATCCGTTAGATATAGATCGGACGGCCTATATTGCAGGATGACAGGCACACCATCATCACCAACTCTGCTTTTTATTGAACCGAGACAAATCTAACATGTGAAGTAAAATAAACACATAGGGTCGATACATACATAATTTATCTTAGGCACTCCAATAGTACGTCCACTACACATTCACGCATTTCACATCTTTCTACATCTACGGGAACCTACGAAAGGGTTAACGTAAATTGCCTCTCTCTCTCCTCCCTTGATTTTCATGGTGGTGGGCCCCTCCCTCCCCCCAACCTACAATCAACAGCTCACACGTTTCACATTACGTTAATTATGTAACTAGGATTACGTAGGCGTAGCATTACTCATCCTAAAAAACCCAACTAAGCCAACCTCCCAGCATATCGCACGGGAAAAGACCCGGCCGTGCCGTTTTAGTCGGGATTACCGGATTACTAGTAGTAGTATCAATGGATCGCGCGAAGCAACAAATTTTTTTTTGAGGGGGCGAAGCACCTAGTTTAAAAGGAAAAAAGGTGGTACACTCACAGCACTCCTGTCGCGGTCGCATTGCACCCCACACACGTTCGGTCCTGCACACGGCTCACGCTAACGGAACGCGCTTCGGCTTGCCTCTTCACTGACACGTGGGACTGCACTTGGAGAAACCGACCATGCGCCAAACTCCCCCCGCCCACCACACGAAAATCCTCCCCCCCCCCCACCCACCCAAAAATTCCCCCCAAATCCGATTCAATCGCCCTTCGGCCAACTAGCAAATAATATTCCCCAAAAACCCCTCCCCCCGTCCCCCTCCACTCCATTCGCTCTGCCAAAGCCGCCCTCCCCGCCGCGCCGATACGTCGGCACCGCAGTTCGTCGAAGGGACGCACGGCGATCCTCTCGCTCCCACAGTACGCTCTCGTAGACTGCCGTCCTCTAGCCGCGCCGCTACCGTTGGCTACGTTCTTGTGGAGGCGCACGGTGTTCAGCGCCTCCACCGCTGGCGATGTTCGTGTGGAGACGCATGGCGGTTAGCTTCTCCCATGGTACGCGCATTCTAGACTGAGGCCCCGTTCATGTCGGTGTAGCACTGAATGTTAGCTGATAGACGCTGTTAATCTCACTGTTTGCCGAAGTAGTTTACAGTCAATATGCTCTGCTTAAGAAGCTTCCTTGCCCTGTTTTGCACTCAATCTGCTTAGCTGAGATGGCATGCCAAGGCCTATTAGTTGCTAAAATATCCTGCCATATATTTATTATGACGTAGATTGCCATGGTCTAGTAGCTAATCTGTTAGGTGAAATAGCTCTACACCATTTTATACTCGATCTTTGTTGCTGTGATGGCCTTCGATAGTTTGATGGCTGTGTGCTCGGCCTCACTGACTGCTGAAAGAACCTGCCATAATTTAGCACTCAAATCTGTTTACTGAATTAGCTTTACATATATTTCATTACTTAGATCTGCTCGTCCAAATATCTTGCCATAGCTTTAGACATCGACCTAGGTATTTTTTTTCTGGACTTCATAAAAAAGCATATATGTTTTTCCTGTAATATCTAGTAGAAGAACTAATTTGTATGTCTAACAAATGGACAAGACTTGGATAACTTCTGCTCGAAGATTCTCCGTTGCATATGTTGAGGGGGTTGAAAACTTCATGAACTTTATCAGAGCTAAGTACGGTGGTCCAAAATCAGATGTGCTCTGCCCGTGTAGCAGTTTTATGAATTCAGTTACAAGACCCCAGTCAACTATGCAAAATCATCTACACTTGTATGGGATGTCGGTCACATATACTAGGTGGGTTCATCATGGTGAAACTGTGAACGTCAATGTTATTGACTATGTGGAAGCAGCAGATCACCATCTTGATCTGCCTGATGCTCAGGTGGAAGAGGAGGAGGAGGTGGTGGTGGCGGAGCTAGTGAGTTTGACCGACATTGAAACAATGCTACAAAATGCTCGTGCATTCCGTGAAATTTCACCTGCAAAAGAAAAATGGTGGGCCCACATGTTGGAACAATGCAACGTGGCTGTCACCCCAGGAAATAAGCTGTCAGTATTCTCAGCTATGGTCACCTTTCTTCAGGTGAAGACATCTGAACGGATGACCAAGAAATCATTCAATGCGATGTTGGCTGCTTTCCGCAAATCTTTCCCTGATGCGTCTGAGCTGCCACACACCTACAGTAAAATGAAGAATTTCCTTCATGCAGTTGGAATTGGATATGATATGATCCATGTTTGTAAGAATAATTGTGTTCTGTTCCAGAAGGATTATGCCAACTTAAGTGAATGCCCGAAATGCAAATCATCAAGATGGAAATATGGCGATGCTGTGAAGAGGATGCCTCATAGTGTTGTGAGACATTTTCCAATTACACCAAGATTGCAGAGGTTGTTTCATGATGCTGAAACAAGAGAGGATGTATTGTGGCATTCTAGGAACCAGGAGTCCAGAGATCAGAATGTAATGAGCCATCCATCTCATGGTAGTGAGTGGAAAAGCTTCAATGATAAACACAAAAAGTTTTCTGCTGACCCGAGAAACATTAGACTTGGCTTAGCTTCAGATGGATTTAACCCATTTGGCCACCAGAGCGCCACATATAGCATGTGGCCAGTGCTTGTTATCCCTTAAAACATGTCTCCAAATGTCTGCACCAAAGAATCAAACTACATGATGGCCTTGCTCATCCCAGGTCCAAAAAGCCTGGAAAGGATTTTGATTTGTTCATGGAGCCTCTTGTGGAGGAACTTCAACAGCTATGGAGGGGTGTTCTCACTCGAGACCTATATAGCAGCCCACCAGCTGATTTCTTTCTACGTGTTGTTATAATTTGGTGCATCCATGATTATCCGGCTTTGGGCACTATGTCAGGGCGAACGACACATGGTTATAATGCATGTGTTCGCTGTGATAGGAATCCGTTGTCATATGCAACACTTAGCAAGATCTGTTACATTGGACACCACTGTTTCCTTGCCAAGGACAAGCCACATCCTAGAAAATACCGAAGACATGTGTTCAATGCAAAGCATGAAAACCGTGATGCGCCAAAGAGGCTCACCGCCGATGAGTTGCAAGTGGAATTAGAGAAGGTCAGGCATATTACACCAGGAATCCATCCTGGTAATGGTAGCGGGAAAAGGAAGTGTGGTAGGGAAGAAGAGAGATTATTGTTTACCTGCAGGTCCACTTTGTGGGACTTGGAGTATTGGAAAGATTTGGATCTGCGGGATAATCTTGATGTCATGCACATCGAGAAAAATATATGTGACGGCATTATCGGCACACTTCTTAATATTGAAGGCAAGACGAAAGATACCTTAAAATCTAGTATTGATTTGACACACCTGGGTATCAGAAAGGATTTGTAGGTGCAAGATGAAGGTAAACCGCGGGATATGGCACCAGCTGTGTACGTCTTGGACAAGGTAAAAAGAAAAGAATTCTGTGAGGTCCTGTCATGTGTGAGATTCCCACATTGATTTGCTTCCAACCCTGAAAGGAGAGTCAGTGCAGATGGAAACAAGGTACAAGGGTTGAAAACTCATGAGTGCCACGTCCTACTTTAAAGGGGTTTACCTGTTATCCTTAGAGGATTGGGCCGCCCTGACTTATACAGAGCAGTTGTAGAGTTGGGACAATTCTTCAGGGAACTCTGCAGTAGAAATATCAGGATAGATGCTTTGGAGCATCTTAGAGATAAGATACCAACTATCCTATGCGACCTTGAGAAGATATATCCTCCAGCCTTCTTTGATGTGATGGTGCATTTGGTTGTTCATCTACCTGATGAGGCACTACTTAGAGGTCCAGTACAGTATGGCTGGATGTACCCTATTGAAAGGCGGCTAGGCACTTTCAAGGGCTATGTTAGGAATAGAGCTAGACCAGAGGGTTCCATTGCAGAGGCCTACATTGCTACAGAAGCGTTGAAATTCTGCTCAAAATACATTGAAACAGCTGATCATCTTAGCAAAGAGGTGGGTGAAGACAATCCTGGGCTCAATGTTTTTGATTATTCTGTTTGAGTTATAGGGAAGAGTCGATAAGAGGACAAACTTAAAGATTTGGACAAAATGGTTTGGTATGTGTTGAATAACTGTCCTGAGATACTATCTTATATCAAGTAAGTTTAGTACTGCAGCTTATACATCGTAATCTACTAAACTTGCAGCACATTCTTATATATTTAGATGTTTGACGTGATCACTATGTTGTGCAGCATCTACAAAAAGGAGTTACTGCCGCAAAATCCAAGAAACATTGACAAACTAGTTATGGCAGGATTTGCGAAATGGTTCAAGAGCCATGTAAGCTTTTGAATTGCACTGTCAGTTTTTTAATATATTGAGTACATAAGATGATCAGCTTGTCTATTTTCTAACCATAGGTTAAGAAGATCCGGGAGGATGGGCAGGCAGTTGATGATGCCCTTTACTCACTAGCAATGGGTCCTGATACTCGGGGTAAGACATTATGAATCTTGCATTGTTAGAGATGTGCGCTACAACACCCTTGCACGAGACGAAGGCAGGAAGACAGAAAACAGTGTCATCATGAGCACGGATACGTATGACAAAGAGACAACTGAAATGTATGCTAACATAACAGACATTGTTCAGTTGCAGTATATCTCCAGTTTCGAGGATCATTGGTGTGTGGTTCTGTTGTGCTGTTGTTGGTATAATATGTTTTCCAGGATCGCAAAACCCAGAGCTGATGATTATTTCAAATCCATCAATGTCAAGGCGACGTACCAGACCAACGAGCCTTTTATTTTGGCAAATCAAGCAACACAGATATTTTTCTTGGAAGACACATTTGCATGTAGCGATGACTGGAGAGTATTGCAAAGGTTTGAGCAGAGGAATTCGTTTAATGAAGTTGCACAACAAGATGATGCTTACACTGCTCCTGATGTACAAGATAACACAGATGTTCCTAATATCTTTGAGAACCATCACGTCAATGACGCCGGCAAAAAGATTGCCTGTCGTGCCGTGGACATACAAGAGTTGATCAAGAAGAAGCCAATGTTCGAGGACGTTGAGGACGAAGAAGAAGATCACACCATGGGGAATTACGATTCAGACTGATACACATGGCGAAGATGTTGACGTTGCTGCTGTGGATGATGATTACATTGCTTTTGTCGTATTTGCCTGTTAGAAGACATTTTTTATCTACTATGTGAAATTGTGTTTGCTATGACAACTGAAACCTGATGAACATGTTGTTTAGTATTTTGCTGGGAGAACATCACTTGTTATGTATGTTGATTTGTGTTTGGTGATTGTATGACAACTAAAACATGATGACATTGTTGTTTAGTTGTACTCATATTTGGCTCTGAAACTTGAATTTGATGACATAGTTTGCTGTTGGACTACAATTTTCTCGACGTCTTCGGATGAGAACAAAGCTGGCCCGATAGGGCCTCTGCTATTTATTTATTTATGAGCAAAAGGGGATACCCCTGATTTCCGTTAATAGAAATCATTAGATGTTCACAACACAACGCCCAGCCTGCTACACAGGTTTCATTCATTACTAGTTTCAGCAAAGTGCTCATGTCATAGCCATTGAATACATCACGAGTGCTACATACACTACAAATAAAGAGACAATCATCCTATAGAGCACATCGATTTTGCCCATTATCTTCACAAGCTCTTTCATCTCCTCATTGCTGTCAAGGCCGTTCAGCAGCTGTTGCTTGGCCATGATCAGAGTAACTGCATCTTTAACCTTCTGCTCTGCATCTTCCTCTTCTGTCGTTCCTTCAGTTACTTGTCCAACACCCCAACCTGCTGGTATTGGGATTCCTCGGCTAACCAAATAATCAGCGTAGTTGCATTCCCCCACATCAGCAACTTGCCAGAAATACAAATCACACGAATCTTCCCTTTTCTACACGTATCAAATTGGAAGATCATCAACCAAACTATTAAAAAAATAAGCAACTGAAAGCAGTAGAACAACACTTAAACATATTATTACCCCATGATTCTGGCATTTGTAGAAGACTCGGCTAGGGTTGAGGATTGTGGTTGAGACGCGATGGATGACTCTGCGTGATTTGCAGTAGTGGCACCACACCAACGGCAGCGGGTTGCGATGAGCAATCGGCTGCGGTGTGCGTGCCGGCAAGGGTGTGATGAGACCCACATGCGATGGTACGGGTGGCGACTTGGTGCATATCTGGTTGTTGCCTGCTGAAGAGCAGGTGGACGAGCAGCCAGCGGACATGGTTGCTGCGGCTAGAGCTTCTGATGCTAGGCAGAGTAAGTAGAGAAGAGGAGAAGCGAATGTTGAATGTCAGTTTCATTACTTGCAGAGTAGCATAGCACCATATATAGTCATAGTCTAGGTTTGGATTCGAACCAGCTACAGGAGCACGTCTCTCTTTTTTCTAAAACTCGGCAACGTCTATTTACTGGTACACTAGCTTGTTCTGTACGTTTTCCCAAGTCTTTGATTTTCTTTCCTTTTTTGCGAGGAAGGAAGGAGGACAAAATTGAGAGTTCCTGGGACTCGAACCCAAGACCTCTCGGTTGAAAACCAAGGGTGCTAGTCACTTATGTGGCGAACGTTCCCTATGAGGAGGACGGCAGACGAACGCATTTTCCTCGCAGTTTTAGTTGTGACACAAGATCGAACGGTCACAGTTTCGGGAATGTTATCAGGCCAACGAGCCCAGTTTTTCTTTTCTTCCTATATATATAAAAAAGTATGCTACTTGGTGTCCACTTAGTCAACAAACGATTGTGCCAACCTTGACCGTTGGATTGACATTCAATGTCTGTCGTGTTTCTTCAGTCTCTTCTTCCTCGAGCCGCCAAAGCCAAACCAGCGCCGGCAGAACCGCCTGCTCCCGCCTCCCACGGCTGGCTGTGCTGCCGCGCATGCATCATGGCCACATCGCACCCTAAAACTCTGCGCATCTTCCCCGTCTCCTGTTCATTCCCGTCCGAGGCCTCTAATCGTCCTCCGCCTTGGTTCGCTCGCCGTGGCGCCGCCCTCCGGTGTTGTCAACATGGTCAACAACCGAGAGGAATAAGGAGATGACTGTACATGGTGAGGATGACAGTAGGGACCCAGCAGTGCGCGCAGTAATTTTGTTTTTTTTGGACAGAGAAGGGTATTAACTGGGTTGTGCGGGACCTGTGGCCCGTCTAGCCCAGGCTTTTATTTCATATGTTTAGCGCATGACCAGCCCAGTTTGTTTTTTTCCTTTCTGAAAATGGCTAGCCAGCTATTTTGTTTTTTGTAGAATAACCAACATAGGCCTACTTGCTTTTCTACGCCCTACTAGGCCGGAAATCTTTCAAGACGAGGAGGGATGCATTTTGCCCAGAAAATGGGCTATAAGTAATAAGAAATGGGCTATAAGTAATAATAAATGGGCTGTAAATGAAAAAATATAGCAAACAGGCAATTAGTTCCAAAATATTGTTTTCTTTCGGATTTTGATATTTTGAATTTCATTGTTTTTGTGCGAGTAAAGTTTCATTGAATTTAAATTATGGTATATTTAGATTTAAAATTAATTTGAATCTGGCTAGAAATTTCGGGTTGTATGATGTTTGGGACAGATTTGGAGGCTGAGTTGTGAGTCTACTAGGTTGACGTGTACTTTGGCTTTGTCAACTTAGTCCACAAACGATTCTAGCAGCAGTGACCGTTGGATGTTAATCCAACGGTCGTGCTGCTTCTTCAATATCTGATCTTCTTGCTCCAGCCGCCCAAACCGGCTCCGATGGGACTGCCTGCTCCCGCCTCCCGTGGCTGGCTGTGCTGCCGCATAGGCCACGCCGCCCCATCCTACTTCATTGCTGGCCAGACCATTCTTCTACTCACCCACTCCTCCTGTTATTTTCCGGCGATGGCAGCCGGACCAGTAAACCCTCGTACACCCCATCGCATGGGCAACCATTGCCAAGTCTTCCTCGGCTCCGTGTCATTCCCTTCCTAGGCCTCGCCGTAGTCCACCGCCATGGTGCTCTCGGCGCGGCCTGGTCAACGTGGTCAACGAATGACATCCATCGGACGTGGACTGTACGTGGAGAGGCTGACAGCTGGGTCCACGGTCGCACACAAGGAATGCCTCCTTATTACGCGCAAAATAATGATTCCTCCACCTGACAGCTGGGGCCCACTGGAAGGGCCTCTGTATTTCATGAAAAAAACATTCCCCCGCTGACATGTCGGACCCACCAGCTATATCTTCGCACGCAAGGAAGTGCCTCCTTATTACACACAAAAAAATGAATACCCCCTCTGCTAGCTGGGACCCACCATAGTGGGAGGATGACTTGTGGGCCAACTAAGTTGACGGGGACGAAGGGCTTTGTCAACTTAGTCAATATGAACGATTCTAGCTCCAGTGACCGTATGATGTCCATCCATCGGCCGTAGTGCTTCTTCAACCTCTGGTGTTCTTGCTCCAGCCGTCCAAACCAGCGCTGGTCGTGCTGCATGCTCCTACCTCCCGTGGCCGGCTGTGCTGCCGCGGAGGACTCACCGCCCCCTACTATTCCACCGCTGGCCAAGCCCTGCGGCGATAGCAGCCTCACACCGCAGCCGAACCAGCGAACCCTCATACTCCTCTCCACGCGGGCTTCCACTGCCGCGTCTTCCCCGGCTCTGCGTCGTCCCCTTCCTAGGCCTTGCCGTCGTCCACCGGCCTGGTGCACTCGGCGCGGCGTGGTCAACGTGGTCAAGGAACGACTTCCATCGGACATGGACTGTATGTGGAGAGGCTGACAGCTGGGTCCACGGCCGCAGCAAGGAAGTGCCTCCTTATTACGCGGAAAATAATGATACCTCCACCTATACCTGGCCATGGGAAGCCCGGCCCGGCCTGACCCGGCCCGAAAAAGCCCGACCCGGCCCGGCCCGACGCTACCCCCGAGCCGGGCTCGGGCCTAGATTTTGAGCCCGAAGGCCGGGCCTGGCCGGGCCCGGGCCCATCGTTTTTGCACTTTCCTGAAGGTCGGGCCGGGCTGGCCCGAAGCCCGGCGGGCTTTTAGTTGTTCGGGCCGGGCTTGGGCCCAAAAAACAGGCCCGTTGGTCGGGCCGGGCCGGGCCCGGGCCTGGGTTTTTTGTGTCGGGCTTGGCTAGGCCCGGCCTGACAGATGGGTCCACAGCCGCAGCAAGGAAGTGCCTCCTTATTACGTGGAAAATAATGATACCTCCACCTGACAGCAGCGACCCACCGGACAGGCCACCATATTTCGCGAAAAAAAAAGTTTCCCCCCTGACTACTGGGACCCACTAGCTACATCTTTGCACACAAGAAAGTGCGTCCTGGCAAAAAAATGATTCGCCTCCCTGACTGCTGGGACCCACCAGCTACATCTTAGCATGCAAGGAAGTGCGTCCGAAAAAAACGATCCGCCCCCCTAACTGCTGGGACCCACCAGCTACATCTTTGCACACAAGGAAGTGCGTCCAGGCAAAAAAAATAAAAAACGATTCGTCCCCCTGACTGATGGGACCCACTAGCTACATCTTCGCACGCAAGGAAGTGCCTGACAATCGGGACCCACCTGGTCGAAGCGTACGTAGCGTTGTCATTCTGGTCGCGAACATGTACGTACATATATACTGGTCAATGTAGAGGTGCGCACGTGTCGTAGTAGTGGCGCGCGCGTAGCATGTACACGTATGTACAGCGGCCAGTGTGCAAGAAATAAAATACGGCCACGTATGTGTACATACAGGCGGGGTCTCGAACGCCTACTCGCGCATACGTACGGCCAGGGCTCGTGTACATGGTTGGGTCGGAACGGAGAAACAACGTCATCGTCGTGTTCATGGGGAGCCAACCGGCTGGGTCAGAACGGAATGCATCGTCGTGTTCATCGGGAGGGCTTGGATGGAACATGCGATGGAAACGAGGCCTGGCGTACCGCAGAACGGAGGAAACGGACTTGTGTTCGACCGGCCACGTTTGAAACGGGATCCTGTTCATCGGGAGGGGTCTGTCGTACCGCAAAACGGAGGAAACGGACCTCCTATGGTCGAAACGGGGGTCCTGTTGATTGGGAGGGGTGTGGCGTAATGCAAAACGGACGAAACGGACTTGTGTTGGAGCGCCACAGTCGAAACAGGGGTCGTGTTGATCGGGAGGGGTGTGGCGTACCGCAAAACGGACGAAATGGACTTGTGTTGGAGCGCTACGGTCAAAACGGGGGTCCTGTTCATCGGGAGTGGTGTGGCGTACCGCAAAACGGGACTCCGCGGGATATTGTTCATCTCCACCGTCGACCTCCTCCAGCCTCCACGGGCTCCTGTTCATCCAGCCTCCACCGCACGCTACTCCACTGGCTACTGTTCAACCACCCCTCCACGGGCACCCATCCACCGTCTACTGTTCATCCAGCCCTCCATGGGGTCGTCCTGTTCATCCAGCCCTCCACTCCACGGGGTCCTGTTCATCCAGCCCCAACTGGCTCGATCTATCGGGGTCCTATTCATCCAGAGGCAACGCCACCTCTCACTGTT
>NC_057801.1:470229431-470237798 GCF_018294505.1 Triticum aestivum
ATCCCAGAGGCAGCATCGATCAGCTTCAGTTAGCAGCAATAGCGAAGGAATCGCTCGATCGGGTTCAGTTAACAGCCATCGATCGATCGCTCAGGTTCAGTAACGCGTAGCCTGCAGTGCAATCACTCGAGTTCAGTTAGAGCCAATGCCTCGCACACACGCGCGTATGTGTACGAGAGAAACGTGCATCGCTCGGCCCCCGACCACCCATCGTAACCGGGAACTCCCCGAAATTTTCCTCGCCCTCACTTCTACCACGGTTTTTTCCGTCATGGACGGCCCAAAGAATGTCATGCAGCTGCGTCTCCGGCCCGCCCAGGACAAAAAGCTCATTTTCTGTCATGATTTTTTGTCATAAAAGTAGGAGCCCACCACATCTATGATGATACCGGGTTTTGTCACAATTATCGTCATAGAAGTGTAATAAGTATGACATATTTTTTTTTGTTCGGCCCAAAATGTCACGGATGTGTCTTTTTTTTGTAGTGTAATCTTCTTCAAAAAGAATCAACTCAAAAGCACTCTTCTGTAAAATATGACATCTAATCTCGTGAGCGCAAAGTTTCTGTTTTTTACAGCAAGATCACATTAACTTTCACCCAAGTCTTCCCAAAGGTCTTACTTGGCACTTTATTAAAACAAAAGCTATAAAACATGATTACTACATTAGCTTAATCATGTGGACACACAAAATAGTAAAGGTAAATATTGTGTTGTCTCCCAACAAGTGCTTTTCTTTAATGCCTTTTAGCTAGGCATGATGATTTCAATGATGCTCACATAAAAGATAAGAACTGAAACATAAAGGGAGCATCATGAACAATATGACTAGAAAATTTAAACCTAACTCACTTCCTATGCCTAGGTATTTTGTGAGCACACAATTTAAGGGAACAAGAATCAACTAGCATAGGAAGGCAAAACATGTATAAATTCGAAACTTTAAGCACATAGAGAGGAAACTTGATATTATTGCTACTCCTACAAGCATATTCCTCCCTCATAACAATTTTCAGTAGCATCATGAATGAGTTTAACAATACATCCATCACATAAAGCATTCATTTGATGATCTACAAGCATAGAAAATTTTACTACTCTCCACATAAGAAAAATTCTTCTCATTCAGAATAGTGGGAGCAAACTCAACAAAATAACTGTCATGTGAGGCATAATCCAATTGAAAATTAAAATCATGATGACAAGTTTCATGGTTAACATTATTCTCTATAGCATACATGTCATCACATTAATTATCATAGATAGCAACTTTGTTCTCATAATCAATTGGAACCTCTTCCAAAATAGTGGAATCATTACTAACTAAAGTTGACACTCTTCCAAATCCACTTTCATAAATATCACACTAAGATTCAACACCCTCCAAAATAGTGGGATCACTAATTCCTAAAATTGACACTCTTCCAAACCCACTTTATATGATAGTATTATTCATACTCCAAAAGATATAAGTGAAGAAATGGAGCATTCTACAATTAATATAGACTAACCAATATCCAAGCTCAAAATATATAAGTGAAGGACACGAAGCATTCTGTAAAACCATACTCAAAAGATATAAGTGAAGCACATGAAGCATTCTATAAATTAATGAAGGGCTATCTCATACTAGCATGGTTCCTGAAGAAAAAGAAAAACACAAGGGACACAAATCATGTGAACAAAACAAAAACCAAGGTATACCGATAATTGTTGAAGAAGAAAGATGGGATGCCAACCGGGGCATCCCCAAGCTTAGATGCTTGAGTATCCTTGAAGTATTTACTTGGGGTGCCTTGGGAATCCCCAAGCATGAACTCTAGCCTCTCTTTATTCTTCTCACATTGATAACTCCTCGTTCTTCGAACACTTCATCCACACAAAACTTAACAAAAACTTTGTGAGATCCGTTAGTATAATAAAGCAAATCACTACCTTTAGGTACTATTGCAAACTCATGTCAATTTAATATTAGCACTTTATCTACTGTATTCCAACTTCACCATGGTTCATACCCCCCCCCCCCCGATACTACCCATGGATTCATCAAAATAAGCGAACAACACACAGAAAACAGAATCTGTCAAAAACAGGACAGTCTGTAGTAATCTGGAAATTTAGTAAACTTATGTAACTCTAAAAGTTCTAAATAAAATATAAAATTTAAAAAATTTGTACAGAAGTAATGTGCAAAAAATTTCAGACCCATTTGACTTTCCAGTAAAAAATGTAAATTCACGCGCTACAGCCAAAGTTTCTGGTTTTGTACTGCACATAGTAAACAAGCAATCTAATCATCCTAATACCAAAGCTTGGCACATTATTTTTATAATAGAAAGTATATATACAAGGGGGTAATTATTTAAAGAGAAACTTCCATGAAAAATTCTACATTGTTTCCATGATCATGAACACAAGTGCTGAAGGTCGACCCTCACTTCTCCAATGCATAACTTTCTAATCACTTCTCTTCTTGAAAAAAAATAGGCATATGAGGCAAGTGCATCATTTTGTATTTTCATTTTTTTATTTTTTATATGTTTCACCCACAACGAAGCAAAGCAAAAAGGGAAAACAAAAACTACTTAGTGAATAAAGCAAACAAGCACACACGAGAATATCAACCCCACGCTATTGCTCCCCGGCAACGGCGCCAGAAAAGAGCTTGATATCCCCAAGTGCAGGGAATCATCATAGCAATTTCCAAAGGTGGAAGTGATACGCATGGAGTGTCAAACCCACAAGGAGCTAAAGGCAAGATCAATATTCTCTCAAGTCCTATCTGCCACTGATACGACTCTACGTACACCGAATGTTTGCTTCCAACTAGAAACGAGAAATAAAACTATGTTGTGGGTATGAAGAGGATAACTTTGTATGATATCGAAGAGCTAAAATATAAAAGTAGGTGCTGTTATCATAAATTTAGAATATGTTACTAAATATTATAAATAGCGTGTGTGGAATAATGATGGGTCGGTGTGCGGAATTATCCTAGGAAATTGCTAACAAGACCGGTAATCTCTATTGCAATTTCATATGAGGGAGAGGCATAAGCTAACATACTTTCTCTTCTTGGATCATATGCACTTATGATTGGAACTCAAGCAAGCATCCAAAACTACTAAAGATCATTAAGGTAAACCCCAACCATATCATTAACATATCAAGCCCCTTTATTCCCATACGCCGTGACCCACTTATCCGTGTTTATGCTTCTGTCTCTCAAGCAACGCAGACAATAAGTAAACCATGGACATATTGCAACACCCTACAACGGGAATCCCTCACGCTTGCGCGACGCGGAGGGCACAATAGGACAACACCAAAATAAATCATACAACTCATACCAATCTAGATCATCAATCAACACAAAGACAAAGGATATCTACTCAAAACATCATAAGATGGCAACACATCATTGGATCATAATATGTGGCATAAAGCACCATGTTCAAGTAGGGATTACAGCGGGGTGTGGGAGAGTGGACTGCGTAAAAGAGATGAGGATGGTGATGATGATGGTGATGTTGATGAAGACAATCACCGCGGCGATGATTCCCCTCCCGATGGCACTCTGGCACCACTGAGAGAGAGGAGGAGAAGTTCTCCCCCTTGCGCTTCCTCCTCCATGGCCTCCCCCAGGATGAGGAGAGGTTCCCCCTCTAGTCCTTGGCCTTCATGGCGATGATGGCCCCTCCGAGATCCTTCCAAATTGGCCTCCGGTGATGATGGTCCCCTCCAGTAGGGTGCCAGAGAGGGCCTAGATTGATTTCACGTGGCTACAGAGGCTTGCGGCGGCGGAACTTCCGATCTAGGTTATTTTCTGGATGTTTGGGTATTTATAGAAGAGGTTGGCGTCGAGGACAAGTCAAGGGGCCCCACAGGGAGTCCACGAGGCACAGGCGGGTGCCCTAGGGGGTGGGTGCGCCCCCCACCCTCGTGAAGCCCACGAGACTCCTCTCCGATAGATTTTTGTTCCAGTATTTTTTATATTTTTCCAAAAAAATCTTTGTTGATTTTCAGCGCATTCCGAGAACTTTTATTTCTGCACAAAAACAACACCACGGTAGTTCTGCTGAAAACAACGTCAGTTCGGGTTAGTTCTAATCAAACCATACCAAAATCATATAAAACTTGTAAACATGGCATGGATACTTCATAAATTATAGATACGTTGGAGACGTATCACTAAGCTCGTCAAGTTTAACCCAAGTATTCCGCATGTGCAAAACTGTCTTGCACACGTTGTATGTGAACGTAGAGTCTATCACACCCGATCATCACGTGGTGTCTCAACACGATGAACTGTAGCAACAGTGCATACTCTGGAAGAACGCTTTTACCTTGAAATTTAGTGAAGGGAAATGCTACCGCCGTACTAAGCAAAATAAGATGCATAAAAGATAAACATCACATGCAATCAAAATATGTGACATGATATGGCCATCATCATCTCGTGCTTTTGATCTCCATCTCCAGAGCATCATCATGATCTCCATCATCACCGGCTCGACACCTTGATCTCCATCGTAGCGTCATGGTCGTCTCGCCAACTATTGCTTCTACAACTATCGCTAACGCATAGTGATAAACTAAAGCAATTACATGTCATTTGCATTTCACACAATAAAGAGACAACCATAAGGCTCCTGCCGGTTGCGGATAACTTTCAAAACATGATCATCTCATACAATAACGTTTATCACATCATGTCTTGACCATATCACATCACAACATACCCTGCAAAAACAAGTTAGACGTCCTCTACTTTGTTGTTGAAAGTTTTACGTGGCTGCTGTGGGCTTCTAGCAAGAACCGTTCTTACCTACGGCAAAAACCACAACGGTTCATCAAGTTTGTTGTTTTAACCTTCTTCAAGGACCGGCCATAGTCAAATTTGATTCAATTAAAGTAGGAGAAACAGACACCAGTCAGCCACCTTTATGCAAAACTAGTTTCATGTCTGTCGATGGAACCGGCACTACAGGAATCAGGCACTTTGCCGTCAGCCATGGCTGACGGCAAAGGCATGCTTGGCGGACGGCAAAGGCCTTTGCCGTCAGCCAGCAGACGGCACCAGGTCTGGCTGAACAGGCTATGACAAAGGCCTCTTTGTCGTCTGCTGGCACACAACAAAGATGCAAAAGCCTTTTCCGTTTGCTGGCAGATGGCAAAGAGCCGGGACGACACGCGTGGAACCTTAGCTCTGTTAAGGGGTTAACGGCATGCTTTGCTATCAGCTGGCGGACGACAAACATCTTTGCATCTTTGTCGTCTACCAGCGGATGGCAAAGCTGCCAAATAGGTCAGCCTAGTGCACCCCAGGTTGCATAGGTGGCTGCCACGTGGCAGCTTTGCCATCTGCTGGCGGATGGCAAAGCTCTTTGTCGTCTACCAGTGGACGGCAAAGATCCTGTATAGCCCTTGTTTTTGCTGTTTTTTCTTAAATTCATTCAATTTCACAGAAATTCACAAATATATAATTTTAGCAAAAACTATTCAATGAATGAGCATCCATGAGCATGCACAAAAACACATATTTCAATTCATGAGCATGCACATAATTTCTATTCATGAGCATCCATGAGCACACATAATTAAGAAAGTTCAGCACTATCATACTTAAAAGGTTTACACTAAAAAGATTAAACTAAAGATCTCCACTCCTCATCATCTTGATGCGCTTAGAGTGGTGTGGCAGTGGGATGTACTCTTCTACCACAATTGGCATGGTTCTGTAGTCCCCGGTTGTGGGATCACCGATGCCACCACCATCGCGTGGTCATCGTCAGGCACCACCACCATCACGAGGCCATCTTCAGGCACCACCGTCGCTAGGTCATCGTCAGTCGCCACCATCATGAAGCCATCGTCAGCCACCACCATTGTGTGGCCATCGTCAGCCACCACCATCGCGAGGTCATCCCCGCTCTGCTCCTCTTCTTCCCCACTCCATTCCTCCTCATCCTCGCTGCTGCTTTTGTTGTAGCCAAAGTCGCTGCTGCTTTGGCTGTAGCCAGAGTCACTGCTGCTGCTCCCATTGCCTGACCAAATGCAACAAAGTTTTTTTAACAATCGGTGTGGGGACAAAGCCAAATGGAGAGGAAGAAGAGGCAGAGCGTACTAGCATCATTGTCGTCCTGGTAGCGCGTGCGGCACATAGTCATGTTGAACACCTTCACGGTGAGCATGGCGTTGCTATCATACCTGAAGACAAGGAAGTACCCGTGCCGTAGGTCGTAGGCATGGATGAACTGCTCCCAGCCACGACACAGGTACATGTGGTCGTACCTGATCACCACCTCCACGTCCCACAGCCTACGAAGCCCGCTGCCGGCCTATCACAGCTTCACATTCTTTGGTCGATGACTGTCCAGCATCTTCATAAAAGTGTCAGGCAGCCCCTGCAGCGTGGGTCAAGCAGTGATGTACCAAACGACAGAGTTATGATAAAGAAATGGGTGAAGGGGAGATCTCTCCTTTTATATACCTGCCTCCTGGAGGAATTCTCAAGTATGATCGTGAAGAACTCGAAACCTTCCAAGTCGTACTCCGGTGTGACAGAGCGCAGCTTGCGATGGCGGCCTCCCCCCATCTCTGATAAGCAGCAGAAGAGACCAATTAGTACCCTTACAACATTATCATACAACATTACAACAACAGAAGTTTTGAGCAGAAGATAATCAACTACACTTAATTAATTTGGTAGGTTAGTTGGCAATAGTTGGAACAGAGCCAAGTTTTTAGACATGAAAGAAAATTGAGAAAAAAAGCAATGCACTTGTGCTCAACAACATCAACAGAGCATAGTAATCTAAAAAACAGAGCATATTTTAGGTGGCTCTAGGTTGCCATACTAGAGTTGAGCACAAGATTTATTAGTAGCATGTTATTCCATATATTCTTGATCATCAAATGTAAGAGAATACATATCCTCACCATCTTTAGCTTCTAGATATGTTAAGATTGATAGGCAGAAAAGTAAATCTCAAGGGAGCAATCTATATAGTGGTATATGCTCAAATATACCCTTAGACCTGTTATTGTGTGCCTCAATCTTCCATGTATATGCTCAAATATACCCTTAGACTTGTTATTTTTACAAAAATGCCATGCCCTATATGGTTCAATTTGTAAATCAGCCATAAACCCCCGCGGAACTACTCTCTTTGCACTACACGGAAATTTACTAGGTGACATGGCAAAAATTTCAGGAACATATCAGATTTGACATTGTGGTCCATGGCAGTTTTCTACACGGACTGTTCTAAATCAAGTTTGTTATCCTCATTTTTATTCAAAGTGTGGCAGTGTTTACCTACAACATGGCAATTTCACACAATCTCCTGTTGGCTGCATGAAACTGAAAAACAAAGAAACAAACAAACAAACATAAACAAACTGAACAATGGTCAAGGAAACTAACATGGTGGTCAGCCAGTTAGCTAACAAAACCAGCGCAATCGACATTGGCACCATTGGTACGGATGCGGCACTAGCAACAACTGCCTCGGCTCTGTCTTCAGCTACTGATTCTACCAATTATGCCATTTTCAGTGAATAACTAGCCAATGGGTTTGAATACAATGACGACAGAGTATAAAACAACCAAGGGTGATGATTGGCAACGCAGCACAGAAGTACATGTTCCACCACTATCTCCTATCTGGAAACCCAAAACTCTTCATACCCTATAACTTCCCAACACGTGTCCGTCGACAAGCTTATAAAATTCATCAAAACCACAACCAAGGAAACTAACATGGTGGTCAGCCAGTTAGCTAACAAAACCAGCGCAATCGACATTGGCACCATCGGTCCTGCGGCTGCGGCATCAACAGTTGCCTCTTGCTATAATTCTTAGGCTACTTATTCTACCAATCATGTCAATTTTTCAAATGAATTGCTAACTGATGGCGGAGTATGAAACAGCCAGGGATGATGACTGACAACACTTGATAGAACCACATGTCGAACCACTAAACTGAATCAAACCTAGAGAGAGGGTAAACAAGCAGGTGAGAGTAGAGGAAAGAAAGAAACCTTGCTCGTTCTTGTCGAGGCCCTTGCCGGACTTGGATCCCATCTTCTGGAGTAGCCTGAAGCCGACGTTGGAGGCGCCAAGCCGCGTGTCGACGGAGGCCTGCTCCAGCCCCTCCATGTCCAGGTTCTCCATCGGGGCGGCCGCGGGGGTGGAGGAGAGGGGAGCCTGGGTGGCCGGGTGGAGGAGGGGGCGCCGGAGCGGCGGGGCGGCTGCGGCGGTGGAGGAGAGGGGCGCCGGGGCGTCCGGGTGGAGGAGGGGGTGCTGGAGCGGCGGGGCAGCTGCAATGGTGGAGGAGGGGGCGCCACGGTGACGGGGGTGGC